>NC_091557.1:20503072-20505572 GCF_042767895.1 Penaeus vannamei
TTTTATTGCTTGCCAGTATAAGTACTATGCTTTTTATAGGCGTACCGCAGTGTTGCATCAACCGGAATCGGAACGTACAAAGTGTGCTATATACATGATTACTATTGTGTTAATGTAAATTAATCTTTCTTTGATGATGACCGACCTAGTGCAGTGCAAACGCGAACGATTTGGAATCAGGAGGGTCTGTAAATGCCTGGTCTTGGGTCCCAGCTGCAGACCGAGGTTAGAAGGGCATCCATACGGTCTCCACTAATCCCTTGAAAGGTACCGTCATAAACCTTAACAGAGAGATCGTGATGAAAAACCGGTCTCATTGATATATCTTTGCTATCCTTTTCTTACATTTATGTTAGATTCTATCTTTAATTACACTTTGGTATAAGGGAAATCTCATCTTTTATCATTTGCGTGTAGTATACATTTCTTGTATGGTAGAAAGTGTTCTAGAGCAGTGCTGTCAAACTCATTTACGCCAGGGGCCCACATTTCACCTTAGTATACAACATGCAGTTCTGATAACCATGATTAGATTAAAACCACATCTTATTAAGGCAGTATTAAAACTATATTGTTGACTTAAAAACGTGGGAGACTATTTTATTAATTCTAAAAGAGTATAAGTGATAATTTTATAAGACTTAAATAATCATGTAAAACAGCCGACTCTAAATAGCAAATGTGCGGCGGTCCGCATGAGGCTTGCGGGCTGCGTGTTTGACAGCCTTCCCTAGAGGTATTCATTTTCATAAGCGGTGTATTCCGACAGGCATGGAAGGGCTAGATACGACCATTCGGTTAGTGAGAGAGAGAGTCAAAGTCGTAAGGGAATATGCCCAAGTTCAAGAAGAATTGCATTGAAATGGTGTATATATATCTACATTTATCATTATATATGAGTGGTTCTTAAACTGGGTAGTTTGAGAGAGAGAGAGAGAGAGAGAGAGAGAGAGAGAGAGAGAGAGAGAGAGAGAGAGAGAGAGAGAGAGAGAGAGAGAGCAGTAATAAAAGAATCCTATACAAGTAAATCGATTATCTGGTTTAAAAAATGTTACTTCTCGCAAATCCATGTTAGCCTTATTGCATTTTGTGAATTCCGACTGCGTCCTGAGGGAGTCCCAGTACCGTACACTGGTGCACTTCGCCTCCAAGAGTGAGTTTTCAAGTTGCATTACATAGAAGCAAACACTTATATAAATCCCATTAATGTAAGCCATTTTCCCTAAATTTTGTTTCCTTGAAAAATCATTAACCCCCCTTAGAAAAAAAGGATTTTAGAACATGCAACGAGAGGGAACGCGCTTTTTTCTTCCCAATGGTATCATCAGATTTGGCATTGCTTTAGCTGAAATGCAGTTATCCCTATGAAATGGGTGCTAGAAAAGACGCTAGTGGAAATTACAAGGAATTTGAATTTATCCCCCTCCCCCTTTTCCTCCTTATATAATTCGCATATCTTTGCTGTTTGGTGCATGGAGATACGACAAATATTTTTGCGTAATAATAATAATGATAATATTTATGATAATGATGATAATACCAATAGTAATAATGATAATGATAATAATAATAATAATAATAATTATTATTATTATTATTATTATTATTATTATAATGGGAATGGTGATGGTGCAATAAAAATTTTCACACTTGAAGAATCACATTACAGTCACCACTTTCTCAAATACACTAATGACGTCCATGTTTCCCTATATGATAAAGCAAATGAATTCTGAAATGACTCCTAGATCTGGATCATGATCAATAAAATTTAATAGCATATAAGGTGGCCTAAGACACACTGCTAAAGTTTTTGAGTTTTCCTGCCCAGTAACCAGATCATGATTCAGATCATCACCAGAATTTAATGACATCTAAGTTGGGCTAAGACACACCTTCGGTAAAATAAATAAATAAAAAATAAAATTAAATATATTAATTAATAAAATAAAGATAAAAATCTGTTCATAACTTATTGAGTTATCCTGCTAGCCAACAAGCCAACGCTACCAAAAACCTTGGCGGATGTAATAACAATAATGATGATGATAATGATAATGATATTGGTGATGATGATGATAATGATATTGGAGATGATGATAATGATATTGGAGATGATGATAGTGATATTGGTGATGGTGATGATAATGATATTGGAGATGATGATGATATTGGTGATGATAATGATATTGGAGATGATGATAGTGTTGGTGATGATAATGATAATGATATTGGTGATGATGATAGTAATGATAATGAGGAGGATAATAGTAACGAGGGTATGATAGTGATAGGATTGATAATAATGATGATGGTGATAATAGTGATAGTGATGATAGTGACGTAAAATAAGAGATGAGGATTATAATAATGATAATAATAATAACAACTAGAAGCACCCTGGGAGCGCATTCCTCCGCCAAGCGCCTGTAATATTCACACGTAGAATTACCTTTTTCTCAATTACACTGGTGTCGCCCGTGTAATCTTGTAGTGCTGA
>NC_091557.1:20526910-20529410 GCF_042767895.1 Penaeus vannamei
TTTTTTCAGAGTTGGTAATGGACGAATGCCAGACTGGTGCTGCATATTCACAGACTGGTCGAAGGAAAGTCGTCCATATGCGAAGGAGGTCTTTTTGGGATGCACCGAAAGATTTTAATTTGGTTAGCATAAAGAACTTTCTTCCACAATTTGAAATCAGTTTCGTGGTATTGGCGAACCACTTTAAATCGTCACTGATAACTGTTCCCAATAGATTCACCTCTTTGGGTCGAGTTAAGAGTTCCTCGCCTATTTTTAGAGTACTACCACTGTCGGCTAATTTGTTAAATTTAAATCTTGTTTCTGTGCATTTCTTGGCGTTGACAGACATTTTGTTTGTTGAAGCCCACTCTGACACTTGCTTAAGGGCGTCTTATAATAAGGTGTTTCCTTGCCCTGGTTGATGTGCTAGTGCGTCTTATAATAAGGTGTTTCCTTGCCCTGGTTGATGTGCTAGTGCAAGTGTCATGTCGTCCACATATTTGTAGATCTTCACGTACGGAATTTTGTCCTCATTTACCATTATCAGAAACAATAATGGGCCTAGAACCGTTCCTTGAGGGACACCGCAGTGAAGATCAATTTCATCGGATATTTGGTTGTTTGCACGAGTCCTTTGGGAGCGACGGTTGATGAAGGAAGATATCCACTTCACCCAGCCCTCGTGGAAACCCAGAGAGATCATTTTCTTAATTAATGTGGTGTGGTTGATGAGATCAAATGCTTTCCTCAGGTCGATGGTGACGGTAGTGACCTCGAGTCTTTTGTCTACATTTGAAGTGATGTAATTGATCAGGTCAACTAGGTAGTGGACTGTGGAGCTACCCTTGGTATTTCCAAATTGGCGACAATTTAATTTTGGGGCGAATATTTTCCACAATTTAGCAATTATTCTCTCGAGTATTTTGCAAGGAATAGGTGTTAATGATGTGTGTGTGGGTGTGTGTGTGTGTGTGTGTGTGTGTGTGTGTGTGTGTGTGTGTGTGTGTGTGTGTGTGGGTGTGTGTGTGTGAGTGGGTGTGTGTGTGTGTGGGTGTGTGTGTGTGGGGGTGGGGGGGTGTGGGTGTGTGTGTGTGGGTGTGGGTGTGTGTGTGTGTTTGTGTGGGTGTGTGTGTGTGGGGGGGAGGGGTGCGTGTGGGCGTGCGTGCGTGTGTGTGTGTGCACGTGTGTGTGTGCACGTGTGTATGCGTGTGTGTATGTGCATGCGTGCGTGTGTGTGTATGTGTGCGTGTGGGTGTGTGTGTGTGTTTGTGTATGTGTGTGTGCTTTAGTTGCCAAAAGTGAAAAATTAAAAGGAAACGCTGAGATACATGAAAGTCTCACCGTGAAGTTATTAATTTTCCTATCGGGAAGCTGCTTTCTAACCCAGTCGAGCGTTGCCTTGTAGCCTGGCCCCCCCTCCTTCATAAAGTAAGACAGGTAGGTCATGCCAGACAACTCGTCCAAGTATGGGGAGGCAAGAATCTCTGGCTCGAGAATCATGGGGATGTTGAATTCTGCTTTTGCTATCTCCATGGCTTGCTTGCAGTTAGGGATTCTGGAATAAAATGCATTACTTCATTGGTATGTCAAAAGAGGTCTGTAGAATCTGCAATTAAAGTTAAATTTGGGTAGTTATTTTTTCTTGGCCAGAATCACAGGGTGCATCACTCACTCCAAATAAACGTTATTGCCATTATGCACTAGGATGTCAACTAGTGCATAAGAAGTTGTTTGTACATAGCTTCATATTTAGTTCTTTCTTATGAAATTCTTATTATCAGTATCATCCGGTGTTAGTAACAAAAATAGTATATTCTAGATTGTGTCCATTAAAGCGTGCAAAAATCTCACGCAGGACACGAGAATGAATAAACGCAATTTTTTGCAACGTTGGTCACCTGTTGTTGTTACTGAACATATATCTCTCACGTTATTATTTATGTATCAATAAATTTACATTCATTTCAAGTTTCTTGTCACTTGAACCATTGAGGTTTTCACTCATGGGGGCCTGGCGTTTCATAGCCTGGTTTAGCTCTGACGGTCAACTGAGGTATGAAGGACATTGTCGGTGATTAGTATTTTTTACTGAAAGGTAAAAGGAAAGAGTGTCCTGGACTTAGATAAGAAGCAGTATACAAAGAACTCACAAAACTGAAAATAAACCAAAGCCAAAAGGATTCAGACAGGTAGACATTACTTTCAAGCTTTCGATCTCAGTCCATGTGAATCATTAATTCTCAGACTGAATGGAAATCAGGAGAGCAAACCGAAAGTAGATTCGTCCAAGACTTGATTCGTTGTTATTTAGAACGCAAATCAGATTCAATGAGGGAAATTCATGAACAGAAGTTAGCAGCATCAGTAGTAAAAGTGGATCATACTCTCTTCCTGGAGTTTTTTTTCTAATCAGCAAGATCTCTTGCTATTCTGGAGACAGCGAAAAAGGGGTAAGTCAAAGGCAAACCCACGGCCCAGAGAGGAAATCGTTTTAGGGTCATTATTTAGACTTATCTTT
>NC_091557.1:20539410-20541910 GCF_042767895.1 Penaeus vannamei
TACAAAACATCTGTGAAACTGATTGGGTGGTAAATATGACGACGTTTTGGTCCGTAAATTTAATACTGTCTATTATTCTCATATAATTCTGTTTTTGCTTATCTCAGTTTTAAATAAACTACCTATAGAATTCTTCTTTCGATTAAAATAAACATTGCAATTTCCATTTCGTCTTACATGTGTCAGAAATACAGCTTTGGGATGTGAAACTGGGCCACTGAAATGTCTCTACTTCAGTTATTTACAAAATTATAAAAATGCCTAATTTGTATGGTACTACGTACACTGCTACATGTAAGTATTTAATATATAAGTTTGGCAACAATTATGTATGCAAAAACAAATATCAAATGGATTCGAAGTGCTATTTGCTTGGTTCACTCTATGTTCTCTCACGGCCAAGTAATGAGCCAAGGAATCAGAGAAAGGCCTTTGCAGGCTCCTCGGAACGAGGACTGGCAAGAGAATATAACAAGCTAAACAAGGTGTAGATACTGCATACTTTCTCTTGTTAGGCTAGAGCAGTCAACCGGCGAATATGGTCTTTGTATCATTATCGAAAAACACTAGCTCCACTCTCGTGTGTGTGGGGGGGGACTGCCTGAAGATTTTGCATGTATTCGTTTGTGCGTTTCTTAGTAGCATTGATAACATTTTTAGCACAGAAATAAACAATGCGCTTGACTGTCAGCAGTAGACTTAACTTATTTCAATTGAGTTAAGAACGCCTGTGACGATTGTTTTAGTGGAAAGTGAAAATGTAATTTCATGTTTCAAGTAGCGGGAACTTCGACCCTGCTACAGTGCATTAGATACTTCTAATGGTCATGTTGAAAGTTACATCATATTCCCCATATCTTGCGGGATTAACTGAACGACCGAAGTTGGAGAGACATGCAGATGACTGGAACGAGAAAGAGAGGAAGAGAGAAGGGAGCGAGAGTGAAACGCAGTGGCTGAACGGCATTAAAAAACCCGTGACACGATAATCACCAGATCGTCGAAGTCTTCCCACAACCTTCGCATCAAAGCATCGAGCGTCGCGGGTCACGAACCTGTCAAATCTTTTCGGCGCCATTCCACCAAGCAATAGTTATCGGTAAGCAAGGCATTACGATGGGTAAAGATACCTTTCAAATATAAATTGGAATGTATTCCATCTCGAAAGTCATTTAGGCCATCTGGAAATAGATCTTTTGTGATTTCTTTCCATTATTTTCCCCATATCTAATATTGGCTGAAACCAAAGCAAGAGAAAATTGCCTCCTTAATAGCTGGTACTTGGAGCAGAAGGCTCTTGCAGGGGTGAACTTTGCAACTTCGGCTGAAAGTGAAACCGAGCCATGACGCAACAAATGTAGTAGGTCAAGGGCGATGGCGCAAGCGCGGGGGTGCCGGTGTAACAGCCCAGAATATACCCGATGTATTTTAGGCCAGGCTGTTTCACACCCGGGGTATAAGTTGGGTTAAGCCAGTGTAACAGCCCATACTATAACCCCCTCCCTGAATATCCCTGGGATTATTTTAGGCTAGACTGTTTTATATCTGGGGTTTAAGTTAGGTTAGGCCAGTTTATACCCCCAGATATAAAGTGGGCTAGGCTAGGCCAAAATATACCCTCTGGGCCAGAATATACCCCTTCCTATTTGCGTGTAATAATCATATTAATACACTGCAGGAAGATAATAGCTGGTGTTAATGCTGATCATGCACTGATCTTACAACTACATTGAGCGTTGAATTCTAATATTTTGCATATTGTACAGGCTGCATTGTTTAGAAAAAATGACATGCATATTTTGCAACTATTCAATCAACGGCAGCCAAAACTGAAAGGTATTAACCATTTTCGTAGTTATGCATATATATAAAAGTACATATAAATATTTAAATAAATACACACACAAAAAAAAAAAACACACACACACACACACACATATATATATATGTGTGTGTGTGTGTGTGTGTATATATAATATATATAATATATATATATATATAATATATATATATAATACATATATATACATACATACATATATGTATATATATACATATATATACATATATATACATACATGAATATATGTATATATGTATGTATGTGCGCGCACGCACACACACACACACACACACACACACATTATATATATATATATATATATATATATATATATATATATATATATATATATATATGTATATATACATATATTTATACTAATCTCCGACTTTATATGGCCTGTGTACTATTAGTATTGCTGTTGTTATCATGATTATCATCATTATAATAACTATTAGCAGTAGTACTAATATCATCATTATTATCATTAAAATCATCATCATCATCATTTACATTATAATTATCATCATTAGTTTTAATCATAATGATGATCGTTATTATTGTTAGAAATATTTCTCTTATAGCTATTATCATTATCATTGCCATTATTATTATTATTATTTTAATTATTATTATCATAAACAATGCCACTATCAT
>NC_091557.1:20651914-20656914 GCF_042767895.1 Penaeus vannamei
GTTGGCATCAGATTCTACTGACCTCTGAGTTTCCACAAAATGTGTGCTGTATTTCCATTGATATACTTAACTTTGCTTTGATAACATGCAGTAATGGTACTTTTATATATAATATTGCTTTTGTAGAACCCTTTTCCACTTTTGGTAAGTGGATATGGATTTATTTTCCTCCTATAACTTTTTTTACTTGCAAAGTTTTCTGTAAAATATGAGCATTCCACTTCAGACGTAAGATTAATAATAGATTCACGGTTCGAAAGCAGTGGATGAAAATTCTAACCCATCTACCTGCCAGGCTCGCCGTTCAAGTGCCGAGTGAGCGACAGCAGCCAGGTAGTCATTTCGGGCGCAGGACTCAAGATGTCGTCCCTCGCGCGCACCGCCGTGTTCACCATCGATCCTCGCAGCGCAGAAGTCACCGACTGCATTGTTCAAGTAGGTCCTTTGGCTCGAGGGCTTTATGTCCCGTCGGTCATACTCGATCTGGCTCTGATCTTGGAATGAGAATTTGGAGAATTACTTCTCTTTCGTCAAAGATAGCAAAGAAGGCAAATGCACACAAAGTCTGTTTACTTGTTACAATACGTGACTATAGGCAGTTATTATTTTTCTACGTCTCTCCAGGTAACATCTCCCTCAGGCTCTCGGATACCAGTGAAGATTACAGGTGAGCTTCCCAACAAGGTGACTGCAGAGTTTCAACCGAGCGAGGTCGGTCCCCATACCATCAACGTCCTTATGGACGGTGAGAGCGTCGGCGGCTCGCCATTTACCTGTAATATATACGATGTTACTAAAGTCCAGGTTACTGGCCTTGACCACACCAAGGTAAGTTTTCAGCTTTCGCGTATTTGTCAAACATGTTGAAAACACGTACATGTAACTGAAACCGAACAATTAGGTTAGATAGAGAAGTTACCCCACCGCTGTTAGCGTGCTCTATCACCCCCCCCCCCCTAGGTGAATCGCCCTGTGACCTTCACAGTGGACGCGTCTCAGGCGGGCGAAGGCACCCTGGAGCTCGTAGTGACCACCGCCAAGGCCTCCGTCAGGGCGGAAGTCGCGGCGAGGTCCCGAGGCTTGTACGATGTCACCTTCACGCCGCACGAGCCCATTCCGCACTTCGTGAACATCACATTCAACGAGGAAGACGTCCTAGGTCAGTCCTTGCGTCTGCGCGCGCACACATATATTTGTATATATTCTTACTCACACACACACACGCACGCACGCACGCACGCACGCGCACACGCACGCGCACACACGCACACACACGCACACACACACACACACACACACACACACACACACACACACACACACACACACACACACACACGCACACGCACACGCACACGCACACACACACACACACACACACACACACACACACACACACACACACACACACACACACACACACACACACACACACACACACATACATATACTTATACATATACCTATTCATATACGAAAATGAAATTAGCCACAATGAGAATTGAAAATGACGTTTCGAACTCTTCACGAGTTCCTCTTCAGACAAAAACCGGAATGGATACCACGAGAGAATTTTGACGTTTATATAGTGATAGAGAGACAGAATGAAAAAGATCTGAATCAGGTCTCAGGGGGAGGGTCAAGGTCGAAGAGTCTGGGGGAGGCTTTGCTAACAAATGACGAGGTAATATCATCTAATTCCCATTGGCCAGCACTCAAGTTAAAATTAGGCAATGTCCTAATTAAAAGGGCTTCAATTATTTTTCTTTCGTACGAATTTGACGATCTATGAATTAATTTGGCGTCTTTCCAATTTAACTGATGTCCTTCATTACGTAAATGAATAAAACAAGCATTAGATTCTCTGGTGTATCTGACATCACGTCTATGTTCTTTAATTCTTTTTTCAAAAGTTCTGCCGGTTTCGCCTATGTAACATTTCGGGCAATCCTTGCAAGGAATCGTGTAAACAGCTGGAGAGGTATCAATAGCGCAGCTAGTTATATTATGCCTAATCAGAGTATTGCGCAACGTGTTCGGGTAAGTTAAAACGGTGTCACTGCCAGTGTGGAGAGGCCTTCATCGAGGTAATCAAGAGCTAAGGTCTTGTGGAGGTAAGGTGAAGTAAACGCTGAAGTGCGGAGAAGTCTGTCTATTTTCGGCTAAAAAAAGTTAAAAGTGTGTAAAGAAGATGGGGGGGAAGGAAGAGTGGGGATAGGAGAAGGAAAAGAATTTTACGAGAAGAAGGAGCCGGGGCTTCACCCAGCCTGTGGGGTAAACTTGAGGTAATAGTTGGAGTGGGTTTGTTGAAAGGGGAAAAGGGTTGAGGGGCCCAGCGCCATCGGCAGACTCGCGTGTTCGCCGCGCGGCCACACCCCCGCGGGTCCGTGTGGCGAGGCGCGGCCGCTACTCGTGGCGCGGCGAATACCCCGCGACCTTGAGCGCGGCTCGCCCCGCCACAACGTTCCCACGGGGCGTGGAGCCTCGCTATGACGAACACGGAGCCTCTCGGCTAACTGAGGGGGAGGGGAAAGAAGTTAGCAGGTTTTTGGCGTCATCTGCGGTATGCTCGAAGCCACGGCCTCTCGACCGTGGCTCCAGACCTGTCCCTCGGCTAACCATCACCGCTGAAGCAGGATGAAGCTCGAGTGAGGCCACACAGGCTGGCCCCTCCCGCCCGGGTCGAGAGGAAATTTCTCTCCCTCGGCCGCAGGTCTTCCGGAGGGGCGCGGCTCGGGCGGCCTCACCACGATTAGGTTAACTCCACTGGCCATGACGCTTCTTTCCTTGGCTCGCACAAACCCTTACGCTAAAGGGTTTGTGGTCCTGGCACGAGTACTAGCAGCAAGCGCCACGTGTCGGAAACCGAAACCAGTGGGATGTCAGGGTAAGGATAAGGATGAGGGTCAACGCTATGGCAAGGATATGGTATGTGATGGGTGAGGTGGCGGTCACAAGCGTCAGGAGACGAGGTGAAGGTATTTAAAAACGGGGATAAGAGAGGGCAGTACCTGGGGGAGATTACTTTATTAAGGAAATTAAAAGAGGTACCGGACCACAAACACCAAAACAATAAGTGAACAAGCAGAAAGAGAACACGAAAACAACTGAACAAAACGAGTGTATAGGGGAAGGGGAAATTTGAAAGGAATGAGTAGAAGGTGGCTTCAAAGTGATGCGGCAAAACCCGAAAAACTGCATCATTCCCTGTCCCATGCCAAAGAAAGAGATCATGACCTAAACCTGATCTCCAGCCGGAACTAAGGATGGAGGGTGAGTCCATCCAGCCAGTGGTGAGTTTGTTAGTCTGTCTACAGGGCAACCTACCCCACATGATGTTAAGGAGGAAACGAGGGGCTTCCTCACGGAGTTCACTACAGGGAACCGTCTGAGTGCTTCATTCAATCAGAACAAGCTGGAGTTTGTGTTTGCATTAGTGAGAGTAGAGTGTTTGTGTGTGAAGGAGAGAGTTTTTGTTTTGTTTAGATGCAGCTCGTGCGTGGGATTGCGCGTCTAGATCGACCTAGCCAGCACAGGGTCCTCAACCGAGATGGAAGAACCCGTTCCGGCTCGGTCGGTCGTCAGTTAGTCACTCAAGGTAAACCCATTCTACCTGGGTTTACCTTGCGTGGCGTAACCTGATCCCTGTAGCGGCTCCGCGATCGATGCGCGATCGCCGGCTCCTCGAGGTCAGGCAGGGAGTCCTGTGAACCGGACACGGCGCGGAAGTCCTGGGAATCGGCGGACCAATTCCCGATGCTCCCGCGCTGTCCCAGGGGTCCCCTGGCAGGGAGCCCAAGCCCGGCCTCGAGAATGCTCTCGACATCGATGTCGGAGTCGCTACTGTCGTCGTCAAGAATGGTGTCATCCAATCTATGACGACGAGCTTGAGGGATAGGAGGATCCTTTTTATCTTTCTTGGAGTGCGTGGATGGTGGTGTGGTTTGTTTGCGTTTGTGATCAGTGGTATCTGTAGAATGGCGTGCCTGTGCTGTTTCTCTATGTCTTCGTTGTGGCTGAGGTTGCAAAACGAGGTGTCGGTGTTGTGAGGAAGAATGAGGCTCTGGGTGAGTGTCTGTCACCTCATTTCCTGTGGTTTCTGTGCTTGTTGTGGCGTACTCAGGGATGTATAGGTTTTCTTCTCCAAAGATTTCCTCAGGGACAACAATGCTGGGGAAGCCGTTTCTTTGGAGCATAATAGGGACAATGTTTGCGAATCTTTTTGCGTTGTTTTTGGCAGCGATGAGACTTACGTTTAATATGGCCTGATTTTTGGGTTTGTGTTAGGTGTGTGGGTGCTTGTTTGGGGTTTTGTGGGCAGAGTTGTCCGAGAGGAAGTCGTGGGTCGTCTGGGTGTGCTGGTCTGAGCAGGTTGTGTAGCAGCTGTTGTTGCGTAGGAAGGGACAGTGTTATTGTCTTGGCGGAGCTCAGCTCGTTTTGCCTTTAGTATTTCCTTCCGTTTAGGGCAGGATCCACTAACTGCGACATGCGATCCCTCGCAGTCGCAGCATTTGATGGTTTCAGTGCACCTGGCGAAGAAATGACCGTCGCCGGCGCACCGAGAGCATCTCTGGGGGTGTGTGCATTGGTGTTTTTTGTGGTGAAAGCGGTAGCAGTTTAAGCCTTGGTCGATGTGAATGAAGCATTCGGGTTCCAAGTTGTTGGTGGGGACCGATGTATTGAACATCATGAGTCCCCGTGAGAGAAGTTTCTGGGCTTCCTCGGGGGATGAGACGCGAATCTTGACGATTCGCGACTCGGGCGGCTTGTAGACGTCGAGAACAGTGACACCGTTCTTGACGGAAACCTCCTGGCAGATGGACTCGCACGATCGTGGGGGGATCGTCTTGTCGATCTTTTTCGCCACGATCGTACACTTGGCCTTCATCTCGGGGGAGGGAACAGGTGAGAAGCCATGATCTTTGAGCTTTCTTTGGCCGTCGGCCGAAAGAAATGGGGTCAGGTGTTCGGGTTTGGCAACTGTCACCTTGAAGCCATTG
>NC_091557.1:20684414-20729414 GCF_042767895.1 Penaeus vannamei
TGATTTCGGGCCCTGGGGATTGGGCAGTACCTGTTAAATGCTACCAGCAGAAGGACGGCAATCTGTTAGCAGAATATACCCCTCACACTCCTGGCAATTATAAAATAGAGGTCATGTGTGCTACCAAGCATGTCAAAGGCTCACCATTTCAGTGCACAGCATATGATGCATCCAAGGTTGTCATGGAGCATAACAAGAATCTCGTGGCTGTTGGAGAACCTTATGCATTCAAGTGTAAGTTTCACTGATCTTGCAATATTTTATTTTAAGATTGTTGCTTTATCGAAGATCGTTGTCACTGAACATATATAATCTGCATTTTTTTTCTGCAGTGGATAAGTCCGAGGCAGGAGATGCAGATCTAGAAGTCCAGGTAGAATCTCCAACTGGAGTGATGACACCCTTAGAAGTTAAGACAGGGCCTTCAAGCGAGATGGTGGAGTGGACCCCTGAGGCTCCTGGACAGTATAGAATTACTATATTCTATGGAGGAGATGAGGTTATTTTTAAGTATTTGTAAATATTAATTTGTGATATTTTCAGCAGCAATACTTTGCAGAAATTAAAGCTATTCATATATGAAACAGGCAGGTGTTTTCACAGTTTGATTTTATTTTCAGGTGCCAGGTTCGCCCATGATCTTAGATGTTGGTGAGTCAGGACTAGCGACTGTAAAAGGGTCAGGCTTAGATGGCGGAGCAGTGGACACTCCTCTCTCTTTCTCGGTGGATGGGCGTGGATTGTTGGGTGAACCTCATGTTACTGTTGATGGCCCTGATAGTGTGGCAAGGGTCAGTGTCCGGAAACAAGAAGAAGGACTTTACCAGGCAAGTACTCAATTTATGAATACTTAAAAAGTTGATTTATCACTATTCTGGTTTATTTCTTTTTTGTGTGTAAATGAGTGCACAAATATATATTATTACAAGTAAAGATTCTTTCCACAGGTGACATATGTCCCTCATGAGGTCGGCCTCTTTGATATTCGGGTACAGTGGAACAAGCGTGACGTGGCAGGAAGCCCCTTCCATCCCAAAATCGTCAACCCCGCACGAGTGCGTCTGATTGGTGGGTGGTCAAGCCTTCAGGACAGTGAGGGGCGGCTTGAGTTAACTCCACGTGAGGAAAAACGCCTGGCCTTTGATGTTAGCGAGGCTGGACCAGGGAAACTGCGATCTGAAGTTACTTACGAGGGTAGAAATATTGACTGCAATATAGACCAAAATGGATCACGTTCACGCCTGGTGTTCACTCCTCCTGGTGAAGGGTCATATGAGATACGCTTGTGGTATGCTGATCTTCCTTTGCCTGACATGCCTGTATTTGGGTGGGCCGAGCCAGCATCCACTGGAGACCATACTCGGGTGACACTTCAAGGACATGGACTCACAACTGCCCGTTGTGGAGACCAGTCCGAGTTTATCATTGATGGCTCCGCAGCTGGACCTGGAGCTCCAGATGTTACAATGAGCGGTACAAAGGCTGATATCTCTATTTCCCTTTCACATCAAGGAGGAGGTATCTGGAGAGCAATTTACACACCTATGGTTCCTGGTGCTTATCTCCTAAATGTCATGTGGTCAGATCGCCAGGTAAGAGGCTGCCCTCTGAAAGTCAATGTGGAAAGAGTGGCAGATGCCTCAAGAGTAATTTGCTCCGGAGAGGGCCTTAGGCATGGCATGGTTGGGAACGACATCAAGTCATTCATAGACACAAGACGGGCGGGACCTGGTGAGCTCACTGTCACCTGCAGCGGTCCTACCAAGGTTGCTTTGTGTGACTTGGATGACCATAGTGATGGTACCTTTACACTAAACATTAGGCCACAGGTATGCTTAAAACAATGTGTACTAGTATTTCCATTTACTCTGATATCATGCTTATAATTCACATTATTTACTCAATTATGATATATGATACATTAGAATTATATTTTGATTCTAGGAGTCCGGCCGCCATGCTCTGAACGTGAAATATGAGGGAGACCATGTTCCTGGGTCCCCCTATACGCTCAAGGTTGCTGGAGCCCCTGATCCATCTAAGGTATTGCTTGCTCCTGCTATTACCATTTTGAATATCGGTTGTTTAGACAGGTTTCTAAATCCGAGGAATGAAATTTTTTAGAAGGAAACAAACAAAATTATAATGATATCCATTTTATATGGTAATTAGCCAAGGGTGCTACAGTCTTGCTGACAACTGAGTAAGATGTTTGTTCTATGTTTCATATTCGAAGAGGACACATATTGGCGTATAAGGGGCGCACTTGACCATATCGTTCCTTGTTTGTCGCATAGGCCTACACATCTCCAAATCTAAGTGGACATACAAAATATTTGCCAATCTACGAGATAAGAAAAATACAGATAAAAATTATGGTTACACCCAAGCCTCCCCTTTACTATAGACTTTTAAGTTTGATATTTAAAAGGGCTTTTATGTTTAAAGTTTGATACGACGAATGAAGAGTAAGAAGTGGGCATTTTGAAATTTGTTCAAAAGAAAAATAAACTGACAGTGATGCAAAACGTTAATATTATTGGCGATCTGTAGTATAACTGCCGAGATAGGCTG
This sequence comes from Penaeus vannamei, assembly GCF_042767895.1. Lineage (NCBI taxonomy): Eukaryota > Metazoa > Arthropoda > Malacostraca > Decapoda > Penaeidae > Penaeus > Penaeus vannamei. Next base: position 20,686,989 of record NC_091557.1, read on the forward strand.
TACGGTAACTCCGATCACATATTTACCTTAGCAGCAGTACTGTGCTATATATTAAGAAGTAAGATTAATTTAATTATGGTTGAGAATAAGACCTATTTAGTCGGAATGCTTGCTGCACTGATTCTCGGAATAAATGTATGATTTCATCTCTTCTCAAGTTGTGAACCGTCTTAACACCGGGAAATGAATACGGTAAACAAAATATTTTGGAGGACCTAAACTGTTAATATTTTACGTGGAATGAGATTATTAGGATAATTTAACAACAAAGTAATTCTTTTATTTCATAAGAAAGATTCGTACTTGCTATCTGTCCATTTTCATCGTATTTTTGTGTATGTGAGAGAGTTTGAGTGTGAGAGAGCGTGAAAGAGTGAAAGTGTATGAGTGAGAATGAGAGAAAGAGATAGAGAAGAGAAATATGTGATTGTATTTTCTTTCCCAGTAAAACTCCGTTATGGTTACTATATCTCATGGAGGTGATTTCACGATCTGACGATTCTTCCACTTGCCGCCAGGTGCGCGTGTATGGACCGGGGATTGAGCACGGCGTGTTGGCCTCTTACCAGAGTCGCTTTATTTGTGACACCCGCGGTGCTGGAGCTGGGCAGCTCACTGTTAGGATCAGAGGACCTAAAGGTAAATACATCTAAAATCTCTGTCATAGTGTGTGTGTACAGATACCAGGAGTGCTAATTGTACACATAGAACTAGTAGTAGTAACAACAGTAACAACAATGATGGTATATAGTCTTATAATTGACATGTAAGGATATTTGCTACCACCTTCATGCACATTAATCATTATTTTGAAGGACTGATGGTACTGAATTTCCTTTTAAAGGTGCTTTTCGTGTGGAGATGCAGCGTGAGTCACAGAAAGACCGAACTATTTTGTGCAAGTACGACCCAACTGAGCCTGGTGACTACCGCATGGAGGTCAAATGGTCTGGTGAACATGTCCCTGGAAGCCCATTTGTTGTTATGATCTTCGATACGCAGGATGAGCTGAACAGATACATGGCTGTAAGTTTTAGGAAGTTTTTGACATATTTTGACCAACAAGTTTTGAGTTGCTGTTTTTACTGGCAATTTATATTATAATAATGATACCTGTTTATTTGTACAGGGTGGATACTCGCCATCTGGAATGGGTAGAGCTCCTAGCGAGTACTATGGTAGTATTGGATATGGAACAACTTATGGCGCTGTCAGCTTCGGTCAGATGTCATGGCGAGGCTCGCAGGCACAGCTGTGAGGCAGGCCAGGGTCCCCACTTGGCGTCCCCCATAACCCCCATGGCGCTTCCTTCACCTGCTTTAATCCTGAGTCCTCTCCTCCACCTGCATCCTCCCATGTCTTGACCAGCGCCCATGATCACTCCTACTCTACACCTCGGCAGGTTAAGGCCATGGCCAAGGTCCGCCGTAGAAGCAGAAACATGTTTGAGCCCATGTGTTGCAAGGCTCCCATAGGACTTCCAACAGGTTACTTATCACCCAGGCCTTGGTCTCCAGGTTCTCGTCCAAGGGTTTTCACTTCAGCTCCCAATCTCTCCTCCTCGAAGAAGAGATTATCACCCTGGCATTTGACTCCCACAAAAGGCTCTGTGTATTTCGATGTCCGTCTCGACCAACTGAGCTAGCACTAAGACAACTTAAATGGCAATAGGAAAAGCCTCTGCAGAACTGATGTTTAGTTCCTCAGTAGAGGTACAATGGACGTGATCTGCTTGGTTGTGTTGTTTATAAAAAACCTGAAAACTGAGGTTCCACTAGAGAGATGTTGGCTCCCATCCGGCAAGGCGAGAAGTAGGGTCCTGGACAGTTCTGTGCATATTTATGGGAAATAAACTCTGGGTGACAACAGTGGGGCCTCCCCTAGCCTTTGTTACCAGTACTGTTATGAGATGCACACTACTCATTCATTCATGAAATTTTGTTGATTTATTTTATTTTCTCATATCCCCATGAATCATGTATGATCAAAACTATTCCATACATTTTTATTTGCTTGTATATGTATTTTCTTCCTTAGCATGAAATTCTAATGCAAATTGTTATTTTTCCCCAGTTGTTGAAAGTAAGACATTTCAGTTGTCATGATGTCACACAGCTCGAATAGGTTAGGAATGGATCATAGGTCACTATAGATTATGCTGTTGTCATATTAATGTACTTTATAGAAATATAACGAACTCATTTTTAATTATTTGTAAATGATTTATTAATAAATTATACTAATGAAATTGATCTTGTATGTTTGAATGTCACAGAATTGCAAAACATGCAAGTTCATGCACGTATCGGAAATTATGATGCAAGATTAGCTGGATGTCACTTTCACTCTCACTCTCGCTTTCACTTTCTATCCAGCTTGGGACTGTCTTTCAACAGGCCGTGATGGATTCCCCTAAGTGCCTGATGCCGGGGATAATACCAATTCTGATACTTAGAAGTATGGGAAACCAATTCCTCACCCATTAACGATTCTATGGCCTCTTACTGCATCTTTCGTCAGTTATCAGTTTGTTAGCAGGATGTTCAGATGTCACTCAGTGCATGCAGTACAAGTTCGTATGGAATTGATGAGCAGAAAGATCAAGAAGTAAGGCTGGTACAGGCGCCATTTATCCATATGAGGAGAGTCAGGTATGGAAATGAAACTGCAGAATTTTTAAATATTCGGCCACCAATTTTGCCTGCAGAAATTTCGTTCAACTGTTTGAATTGTTTAATTTCTGTACACTCGGTCGATCAATGCGACCCTATTTGTGAAGGAGTCAACTGATGTACTGCTCATGTCAGTGGAGCTTTTCGTGTCAGAGCGGGCCGAGCAGTGAAAACCCTCCGAAGGGACGGTGGGCCTGGGATAAATATGGCTAGTAAAACTGAAGATTTACGAATGAAGACTTAAAAAACAATAAAAGAAAACCTAATAAAAATAAAATCCTAAGTATTAAAAAATACAATACTTAGCACCGAAAACCATCGCCGATGGTTCTTAAACACTAAAGATATGATTTTAGCTTTCTGTTTACTTGCAACACCTACGGAAGTTAAATAAATAGCTAACCATAAAAAGGAGCTTGGTCACAACTCCTTGTTAAGATTGAAACACATTTGCCACAATAAAATAATGATAAAAAGGTGCCTTTGTCTCCCTGATTAATATGTGAAGTCAGTGCCTTGTTGCAGTCTTCCGTCCTCGGATCTCTGGCTTAGGGGAGCATTGCCTGCTAACGAGATGTCCGGCAAAATCTGTCGAGTATGTATATATATTTTATATATATATATATATATATATATATATATATATATATATATATATATATATATATATATATATATATATATATATATATATGGAATAATAATAAATTATTAAATAAAAAGAATAATAATAAGCATGGTCTTGTCAGGCTCTCTACAAGTGTCGTGTGGCTTTCTAGTTCAACTTGATTATGCAATCCCTCCCAATCCCTTGCCTGTTCTTGCCTTGGGGGGCTTAGGAGACAGACTGAGACCTAATGCAGAGATCAACCCTCGACTCAACTAATTTTGCATAGTCTTTTCTCCCTTTGTTTCCGTCCCATCTCTAACCCCTTCTACTATCTGTTTCCTAAAGTGTAAGAGCCGTGCTGAATGGATGAAAGGCTGTGTTTGTGCCAGTCCTGAACGGCCTGAGGTAACCATGGGCACGGTATTCCCCTGTTTTAGTTGTCTAGACCTTACCCCTCAAGGAGGCTCTGAGGGGTTGACTGTTTATATCCCTTGGCCAGTAATGGAGACGTAATACCCTTATTAGGGGCAATGAGGCTTGCCCCTTCATCAAATAGACCCACCAATTCAAATTCTACCGACTTCCCGACCCCAGGCAGTGCTACTCCATTCCTCCTAGAGGTCATCTAAAGAAACCCACCAGCATTGCGGAAATTACTTTCCGTACACATGACCTTCCCTTTCGTATCTACATCGGTGGACAATCCCTCCCTGTTCGACCATACCAACCTCCTCCCTGTCAATGTCAAAACTGTTGGCGCTTTGGACATCCTGCTAAACACTACCGTTCCACAGACCGATGCCCCTTATGTGCCCAACCGGGTCATAACTGATCAGATTGTTCTGCACAAACACGCACATGTGCTATCTGCGGCGGCCCCCATATTGTATTTTATAAAGGCTGCCCCACTTAAAAGTTTGAGTCTGAGGTAGCAGCTTTCAGATACAAACTAGGTCTCTATAGTGAAGCCAGACAGGAAGCACGTCACGAGGTTTTTCTCATAGTCACTACTCTAGTAATGTTGCTCCCTCTGCCCCTCCCCTTCCAACCCAGGATATTCCTACACTCTCCCCTTTACCTACTTACTTCCCCATATCCACTTCTACCTCCTACCTTCCCTAGTCAAATTCTTTTGCCACTTTAAACCCAGACACTCAAATCTCAACTGCAGCCCCAACGCCGTCCCTTCTCCCTCTCCGCACTACCTGCAGCAGACAGACTAAACCCCTACTCCTGCCACTCACCTCCACCTACCTTTGCTTTTATTCCTCAGACACCAGATTCCTCTTCCCATCCTCATAAGAAAACCTCCAACCAACTCCACTGAAGAAACTATGGAAGATATTGAAAGGTCGAGAAAAAAATCCACAATTCATGCTCCCTCCTCACTCGAAGTGACTGCCGATATCCATCCTCCTCCTACTCATATTTCCCTTACACCATTCCTCCTACTCCCGCCCAACACAACCTATCCTCCTCAACTCCGTCTACTACCGATATCCATCTTCCTCCGACTCATATCCCCCCTACACCCCTTCCTCCTACTCACTCCCAACACAACCAATCCCTCTCAGCTCCATCTACACGTACATTTTCCCTCTCTCCATCCCCTTTGTCCCTTCCACTTCCTCCTGGATACACACATGAATCCCTCATGCAATCCCCTTACCTAGACCCACTATAGCCCATTCACATACTAACTCCTTTACTCATCTTTAACCTTTCAACATTACTCAAGATAGTTAATGCATAGCAACTATCACCCTTCACCGCCCCCCCCCCCTTTTAAGATGATTTCTGCTGGGCATTATTTTGTCAGCATTATCAGCACTACTTAAATCCTTCAAGATTCAACAGGAATAGTATATGAACTTTTAATCTCTCTCTCTCTCTCTCTCTCTCTCTCTCTCTCTCTCTCTCTCTCTCTCTCTCTCTCTCTCTCTCTCTCTCTCTCTCTCTCTCTCTCTCTCTCTCTCTCTCTCTCTCTGTTGGGGGATTTGCAGCTCCCTCTGCTACCATGATGTTCGGGGTTTTGTAGTTCCCTCTGCTACCATGATGTCAGGGATTTCATAGTTCCCGTTGCTACCATGATGTCAAGGGTTTTGTAGTTCCCGCTGCTACCATGATGTCAGGGGTTTTGTAGTTCCCGCTGCTACCATGATGTCAGGGGTTTTGTAGTTCCCGCTGCTACCATGATGTTAGGGATTCTGTAGTTCTCACTGCTACCATGATGTCAGGGGTTTTGTAGTTCCCTCTGCTACCATGATGTCACGGGTTTTGTAGTTCCCTCTACTACCATGATGTCAGGGGTTTTTGTAGTTCCCGCTGCTACCATGCTGTCAGTGGTTTCATAGTCCCCGCTGTTACCATGATGTCAGGGGTTTCATAGTTCCCTCTGCTACCATGATGTCAGGGGTTTTGTAGATCCCTCTACTACCATGATGTCAGGGGGTTTGTAGTTCCCTCTACTACCATGATGTCAGGGGTTTTGTAGATCCCTCTACTACCATGATGTCAGGGGTTCTGTAGTTCCCGCTGCTACCATGATGTCAGGGATTTTGTAGTTCCCGCTGCTACAATGATGTCAGGGGTTTTGTAATTCCCGCTTCTACCATGATGTCAGTTTTTTTTTTAGTTCCTTCTGCTACCATGATGTCAGTGGTTTTATAGTTCCCTCTGCTACCATGATGTCAGGGGTTTTATAGTTCCCGCTGCTACCATGATGTCAGTGGTTTCATAGTTCCCTCTGTTACCATGATGTCAGGGGATTGTAGTTCCCACTGCTACCATCATGTCATGGGTTTTGTAGTTGCCGTTGCTACCATGATCTCAAGTTTTTTTTTTTAGTTCCCTCTGCTACCATGATGTCAGGGGTTTTGTAGTTCCCGCTTCTACCATGATGTCAGGGTTTTTATAGTTCCATCTCCTACCATGATGTCAGGGGTTTTGTAGTTCCCTCTACTACCATAATGTAAGGTTTTGTAGTTCCCGCTGCTACAAATGATGTCAGGGGTTTGTAGTTCCCGCTGCAACCATTATGTCTTAGGGGTTCTATAGTTCTCTCTGCTACCATGACGTCAGAGGTTTTGTAGTTTCCTCTGCTACCATGATTTCAGGGTTTTTATAGTTCCCGCTATTAACATGATGTCAGGGGTTTCATAGTTCCCACTGCTTCCATGATGTCAAGGGTTTGTAGTTCCCTCTTATACCATGATGTCAGGGGTTTTGAATTTTTTTTTAGTTCCTTCTGCTACCATGATGTCAGGGGTTTTATAGTTCCCGCTGCTTCCATGATGTCAGGGGTTTTGTAGTTCCCTCTTATACCATGATGTCAGGGATTTTGTAGTTCCCTCTTATACCATGATGTCAGGGATTTTGTAGTTCCTTCTGCTACCATGACGTCAGGGTTTTTTTAGTTCCCTCTTATACCATGATGTCAGGGGTTTTGTAGTTCCTTCTGCTACCATGATGTCAGGGGTTTTGTAGTTCCCTCTTATACCATGATGTCAGGGGTTTTGTAGTTCCTTCTGCTACCATGATGTCAGTGGTTTTATAGTTCCCGCTGCTTCCATGATGTCAGGGTTTTTTGTAGTTCCCTCTTATACCATGATGTCAGGGGTTTTGAAGTTCCCACTGCTACTATGATATCTGGGGTTTTATAGTTCCTACTGCTACCATGATGTCAGGGATTTCATAGTTCCCGTTGCTACCATGACGTCAGAGGTTTTGTAGTTTCCTCTGCTACCATGATTTCAGGGTTTTTATAGTTCCCGCTATTACCATGATGTCAGGGGCTTTGTAGTTCCCGCTGCTACCATGATGTCAAGGGTTTTGTAGTTCCCGCTGCTTTCATGATGTCAGGGGTTTGTAGTTCCCTCTTATACCATGATGTCAGGGGTTTTGAATTTTTTTTTTTTAGTTCCTTCTGCTACCATGATGTCAGGGATTTTGTAGTTCCCTCTTATACCATGATGTCAGGGATTTTGTAGTTCCCACTGCTACCATGATGTCAGGGTTTTTTTTAGTTCCCTCTTATACCATGATGTCAGGGGTTTTGTAGTTCCTTCTGCTACCATGATGTCAGGGGTTTTATAGTTCCCGTTGCTTCCATGATGTCAGGTTTTTTTTTAGTTCCCTCTTATACCATGATGTCAGGGGTTTTGTAGTTCCTTCTGCTACCATGATGTCAGTGGTTTTATAGTTCCCGCTGCTTCCATGATGTCAGTTTTTTTTTAGTTCCCTCTTATACCATGATGTCAGGGATTTTGTAGTTCCCACTGCTACCATGATGTCAGGGGTTTTATAGTTCCCGCTGCTTCCATGATGTCAGGTTTTTTTTAGTTCCCTCTTATACCATGATGTCAGGGGTTTTGTAGATCCCTCTGCTACCATGATGTCACGGGTTTTGTAGTTCCTACTGCTACCATGATGTCAGGGATTTCATAGTTCCCGTTGCTACCATGATGTCAGGGGTTTTGTAATTCCCGCTTCTACCATGATGTCAGGGGTTTTGTAGTTCCCGCTGCTACCATGATGTCAGGGATTTTGTAGTTCCCGCTGCTACCATGATGTCAGGGGTTTTGTAGTTCCCTCTGCTACCATGATGTCAGGGGTTTTGTAGTTCCCTCTGCTACCATGATGAAAGGGGTTTTTGTAGTTCCCGCTGCTTCCATGATGTCAGGGGTTTCATAGTCCCCGCTGTTACCATGATGTCAGGGGTTTTGTAATTTCCGCTGTTACTATGATGTCAGGAGTTTCATACCTCCCTCTGCTACCATGATGTCAGGGGTTTTGTAGATCTCTCTACTACCATCATGTCAGGGGTTCTGTACTTCCCGCTGCTACTATGATGTCAGGGGTTTTGTAATTCCCTCTGCTACCATGATGTCAGGGGTTTTGTAGTTCCCTCTGCTACCATGATGTCAGGGGTTTTGTAATTCACGCTTCTACCATGATGTCAGGGGTTTTGTAGTTCCCACTGCTTCCATGATGTCAGGGGTTTTATAGTTCCCGCTGCTTCCATGATGTCAGGGGTTTTGTAGTTCCCGCTGCTACCATGCTGTCAGTGGTTTCATAGTCCCCGCTGTTACCATGATGTCAGGGTTTTGTAATTTCCGCTGTTACTATGATGTCAGGGGTTTCATAGTTCCCTCTGCTACCATGATGTCAGGGGTTTTGTAGATCCGTCTACTACCATGATGTCAGGGGTTCTGTAATTCCCGCTGCTACCATGATGTCAGGGGTTCTGTAGTTCCCGCTTCTACCATGATGTCAGGGATTTTGTAGTTCCCGCTGCTACCATGATGTCAGGGGTTTTGTAATTCCCGCTTCTACCATGATGTCAGTTTTTTTTTTAGTTCCTACTGCTACCATGATGTCAGTGGTTTTATAGTTCCCTCTGCTACCATGATGTCAGTGGTTTCATAGTTCCCTCTGCTGCCATGATGTCAGGGGATTGTAGTTCCCACTGCTAACATGATGTCACGGGATTGTAGTTCCCACTGCTACCATGATGTCAGGGGTTTTGTATTTCCCGCTGCTACCATGATGTCAGGGGTTTTATAGTTCCCTCTGCTACCATGATGTCAGGGGTTTTGTAGTTCCCTCTACTACCATAATGTCAGAGGTTTTGTAGTTCCCGCTGCTACCATGATGTCAGGGGTTTGTAGTTCCCGCTGCTCCCATTATGTCTTAGGGGTTTTATAGTTCCCCCTGCTACCATGATGTCAGAGGTTTTGTAGTTCCCGCTGCTACCATGATGTCACGGGTTTGTAGTTCCCGCTGCTACCATGATGTCAGGGGTTTGTAGTTCCCGGTGCTACCATGATGTCAGGGATTTTGTAGTTCCCGGTGCTACCATGATGTCAGTGGTTTTGTAATTCCCGCTTCTACCATGATGTCAGGGTTTTTTTTAGTTCCTACTACTACCATGATGTCAGGGGTTTCATTAGTTCCCGCTGCTACCATGATGTCAAGGGTTTTGTAGTTCCCTCTACTACCATGATGTCAGGGGTTTTGTAGTTCCCGCTGATACCAAGATGTCAGGGGTTTCATAGTTCCCACTGCTACCATGATGTCAGGAGTTTTGTAGCTCCCTCTGCTACCATGATGTCAGAGGTTTTGTAATTCCCGCTGCTACCATGATGTCAGGGGTTTTGTAGTTCCCGCTTCTACGTTGATGGCAGGGGTTTCATAGTTCCCACTGCTACCATGATGTCAGGGGTTTTGTTTCCGCTGCTTCCTGTGCTACCATGATGTCAGGGGTTTCATAGTTCCCACTGCTATCCTGATGTCAGTTTTTTTTTAGTTCCTTCTGCTACCATGATGTCAGGGGTTTCATAGTTCCCGCTGCTACCATGATGTCAGTGGTTTCATAGTTGCCTCTGTTACCATGATGTCAGGGGTTTTGTAGTTCCTGTTGCTACCATGATGTCAAAGGTTTTATAGTTCCCTCTGCTACCATGATGTCAGGGGTTTTGTAGTTCCTGCTTCTACCATGATGTCAGAGGTTTTATAGTTCCATCTCCTACCATGATGTCAGGGGTTTTGTAGTTCCCTCTACTACCATAATGTCAGAGGTTTTGTAGTTCCCGCTGCTACAAATGATGTCAGGGGTTTTGTAGTTCCCGCTGCTACCATGATGTCAGGGGTTTGTAGTTCCCACTGCTACCATTATGTCTTAGGTGTTTTATAGTTCCCTCTGCTACCATGATGTCAGAGGTTTTGTAGTTTCCTCTGCTACCATGATTTCAGGGTATTTATAGTTACCGCTATTACCATGATGTCAGGGGTTTCATAGTTCCCACTGTTACCCTGATGTCAGTTTTTTTTAGTTTTTTTTTTTAGTTCCTTCTGCTACCATGATGTCAGGGGTTTTGTAGTTCCCACTGCTACCATGATGTCAGAGGTTTTATAGTTCCCGCTGCTACCATGACGTCAGGGGTTTTGTAATTCACGCTTCTACCATGATGTCAGGGGTTTTATAGTTCTATCTTCTACCATGATATCAGGGGTTTTGTAGTTCCCGCTGCTACCATGATGTCAGGGGTTTTGTAATTCACGCTTCTACCATGATGTCAGGGGTTTTATAGTTCCATCTTCTACCATGATATCAGGGGTTTTGCAGTTCCCTCTTATACCATGATGTCAGGGATTTTGTAGTTCCCATTGCTACCATGATGTCAGGGGTTTTGAAGTTCCCTCTGCTACTATGATGTCAGGGATTTTGTACTTCCCACTGCTACCATGATGTCAGAGGTTTCATAGTTCCCGATGCTACCATGATGTCAGGGGTTTTGTAATTCACGCTTCTACCATGATGTCAGGGGTTTTGTAATTCACGCTTCTACCATGATGTCAGGGGTTTTATAGTTCCATCTTCTACCATGATATCAGGGGTTTTGTAGTTCCCGCTGCTACCATGATGTCAGGGGTTTTCTAGTTCCCGCTGCTACCATGATGTCAGGGGTTTTGTAATTCACGCTTCTAGCATGATGTCAGGGGTTTTATAGTTCCATCTTCTACCATGATATCAGGAGTTTTGTAGTTCCCGCTGCTACCATGATGTCAGGGGTTTTGTAGATCCCTCTGCTACCATGATGTCAGGGGTTTTGTAGATCCCTCTACTACCATGATGTCAGGGGTTCTGTAGTTCCCGCTGCTACTATGATGTTAGGGGTTTTGTAATTCCCGCTGCTACCATGATGTCAGGGGTTTTGTAGTTCCCTCTGCTACCATGATGTCAGGGGTTTTTGTAGTTCCCGCTGCTACCATGATGTGAGGGGTTCTGTAGTTCCCGCTGCTACCATGATGTCAGGGGTATTGTAGATCCTTCTGCTACTATGATGTCAGGGATTTTGTAGTTCCCGCTGCTACCATGATGTCAGGGGTTTTGTAGTTCCCTCTGCTACCATGATGTCAGGGGTTTTGTAGATCCCTCTACTACCATGATGTGAGGGGTTCTGTAGTTCCCGCTGCTACCATGATGTCAGGGGTATTGTAGATCCTTCTGCTACTATGATGTCAGGGGTTTTGTAGGTCCTGCTCCTACCATGATGTCAGGTTTTTTTTTTAGTTCCTACTGCTACCATGATGTCAGTGGTTTTATAGTTCCCTCTGCTACCATGATGTCAGGGGTTTCATAGTTCCCTCTGCTACCATGATGTCAGGGGATTGTAGTTCCCACTGCTACCATGATGTCAGGGGTTTTATAGTTCCCTCTGCTACCATGATGTCAGGGATTTTGTAGTTCCCGCTGCTACCATGATGTCAGGGGTATTGTAGATCCTTCTGCTACTATGATGTCAGGGGTTTTGTAGGTCCTGCTCCTACCATGATGTCAGGGTTTTTTTTTAGTTCCTACTGCTACCATGATGTCAGTGGTTTTATAGTTCCCTCTGCTACCATGATGTCAGGGGTTTCATAGTTCCCTCTGCTACCATGATGTCAGGGGATTGTAGTTCCCACTGCTACCATGATGTCAGGGGTTTTATAGTTCCCTCTGCTACCATGATGTCAGGGTTTTTTGTAGTTCCCTCTACTACCATAATGTCATAAGGTTTTGTTGTTCCCGTTGCTACAAATGATGTCAGGGGTTTTGTAGTTCCCGCTGCTACCATGATGTCAGGGGTTTGTAGTTCCCTCTGTTACCATGATGTCAGAGGTTTTGTAGTTTCCTCTCCTACCATGATTTCAGGGTTTCATAGTTCCCACTGCTACCCTGATGTCATTTTTTTTTTGTTTTTGTTCCTTCTACTACCATGATGTCAGGGGTTGTATAGTTCCCGCTGCTACCATGATGTTAGGGGTTTTGTAGTTCCCTCTTATACCATGATGTCAGGGATTCTGTAGTTCCCACTGCTACCATGATGTCAGGGATTTTATAGTTCCCGCTGCTACCATGATGTCAGGAGTTTTGTAGTTACCGCTGCTTCCATGATGTCAGGGGTTTTGTAGTTCCCGCTGCTACCATGATGTCAGGGGTTTTGAAGTTCCCTCTGCTACCATGATGTCAGGGGTTTTGAAGTTCCCTCTGCTACCATGACATCAGGGGTTTTCTAGTTCCCGCTGCTACCATGATGTCAGGGGTTTCATAGTTCCCGCTGCTACCATGATGTCAGGGGTTTTGTAATTCCCGCTTCTACCATGATATCAGGGGTTTTATAGTTCCATATTCTACCATGATGTCAGGGGTTTTGTAGTTCCCTCTACTACCATGAAGTCAGGGGTTTTATAGTTCCCTCTGCTACGATGATGTCAGGGGTTTTGTAGTTCCCTCTACTACCATGATGTCAGGGGTTTTGTAATTCCCTCTGCTACCATGATGCCAGAGATTTTCTAGTTCCCGTTGCTACCATGATGTCAGGGGTTTCATAGTTCCCACTGCTACTATGATGTCAGGGGTTTTCTTTCCGCTACTACCATTATGTCTTTGGGGTTTTGTAGTTCCCGCTGCTACCATGATGTCAGGGGTTTTCTTTCCGCTGCTACCATTATCTCTTGGGGTTTTTATAGTTCCCGCTGCTACCATGATGTCAGGGGTTCTGTAGTTTCCTTTGCTACTATGATGTCAGGGGTTCTGTAGTTTCCTTTGCTACTATGATGTCAGGGGTTCCATAGTTCCCAGTGCTAACCTGATGTCAGTTTTTTTTTTTTTTTTTTTTTTTATTTTTTTTTTTCTTTTTTTTTTTTTTTTAGTTCCTTCTGCTACCGTAATGTCAGATGTTTTATAGTTCCCGCTGCTACCATGATGCCAGGGGTTTTGTAGCTCCCGCTGCTACCCTGATGTTAGGGGTTTTATAGTTCCCACTGCTACCATGATATCAGGGGTTTTGTAGTTCCCTCTACTACCATAATGTCAGAGGTTTTGTAGTTCCCTCTGCTACCATGATGTCAGGGGTTTTATAGTTCCTGCTGCTACCATGATGTCAGGGGTTTTATAGTTCCCTCTGCTACCATGATGTCAGAGGTTTTGTAGTTCCCACTGCTACCATGATGTCACGGGTTTGTAGTTCCCGCTGCTACCATGATGTCAGGGGTTTTGTAGTTCCCTCTACTACCATAATGTCAGAGGTTTTGTAGTTCCCTCTGCTACCATGATGTCAGGGGTTTTATAGTTCCTGCTGCTACCATGATGTCAGGGGTTTTATAGTTCCCTCTGCTACCATGATGTCAGAGGTTTTGTAGTTCCCACTGCTACCATGATGTCACGGGTTTGTAGTTCCCGCTGCTACCATGATGTCAGGGGTTTGTAGTTCCCGCTGCTACCATGATGTCAGGGATTTTGTAGTTCCCGGTGCTACCATGATGTCAGGGGTTTTGTAATTCCTGCTTCTACCATGACGTCAGTTTTTTTGTTTTTTTTTAGTTCCTACTGCAACCATGATGTCAGTGATTTTATAGTTCTCTCTGCTACCATGATGTCAGGGGTTTCATAGCACCCTCTGCTACCATGATGTCAGAGGTTTTGTAGTTCCCGCTGCTACCATGATGTCAGGGGTTTTGTAGTTCCCGCTTCTACCATGATGGTAGGGGTTTCATAGTTCCTACTGCTACCATGATGTCAGGGGTTTTGTAGCACCCTCTGCTACCATGATGTCAGAGGTTTTGTAGTTCCCGCTGCTACCATGATGTCAGGGGTTTTGTAGTTCCCGCTTCTACCATGATGGTAGGGGTTTAATAGTTCCCACTGCTACCATGATGTCAGGGGTTTTGTTTCCGCTGCTTCCTTTGCAACCATGATGTCAGGGGTTCCATAGTTCCCACTGCTACCCTCATGTCAGTTTCTTTTTTTTAGTTCCTTCTGCTACCATGATGTCAGATGTTTTATTGTTCCCCCTGCTACCATGATGCCAGGGGTTTTGTAGTTCCCGCTGCTACCATGATGTCAGGGGTGTCATAGTTCCCACTGCTACCATGATGTCAGAGGTTTTGTAGTTCCCCCTGCTACCATGATGCCAGGGGTTTTGTAGTTCCCGCTGCTACCATGATGTCAGGGGTGTCATAGTTCCCACTGCTACCATGATGTCAGAGGTTTTGTAGTTCCCTCTGCTACCATCATGTCGGGGGGTTGATAGTTCCCTCTATTACCATAATGTCAGAAGTTTTGTAGTTCCTGCTGCTACCATGATATCAGGGGTTTTGTAGTTCCCACTGCTACCATGATGTCAGGGGTTTTTAGTTCCCGCTGCTACCATTATGTGTTAGGGATTTTATAGTTCCCTCTGCTACCATGATGTCAGATGTTTTGTAGTTTCCTCTGCTACCATGATTTCAGGGTTTTTATAGTTCCCTCTGCTACCATGATGTCAGGGGTTTCATAGTTCCCACTGCTACCCTGATGTCAGTTTTGTTTAGTTCCTTCTGCTACCTTGATGTCAGGGGTTTTATAGTTCCCGCTGCTTCCATGAAGTCAGGGGTTTTGTAGTTCCCGCTGCTACCATGATGTCAGGGGTTTTGTAGTTCCCGCTGCTACCATGATGGCAGGGGTTTTGTAGTTCCCGCTGCTACCATGATGTCAGGGGTTTTATAGTTCCCACTGCTTGCATGATGTCAGGGGTTTTGAAGTTCCCACTGCTACTATGATGTTAGGGGTTTTGTAATTCCCGCTGCTACCTTGATGTCAGGGGTTTTGTAATTCCCGCTGCTACCTTGATGTCAGGGGTTTTACAGTTCCATCTTCTACCATGATGTCAGGGGTTTTGTAGTTCCCTCTACTACCATGATGTCAGGGGTTTTGTAGTTCCCGCTTCTACCATGATGTCAGGGGTTTTATAGTTCCATCTTTTACCATGATGTCAGGGGTTTTGTAGTTCCCTCTACTACCATGATGTCAGAGGTTTTGTAGTTCCCGCTGCTACCATGATGTCAGGGGTTTTGTAGTTCCCGCTGCTACCATGATGTCAGGGGTTTCATAGTTCCCACTGCTACAATGATGTTAAGGGTTTTGTTTCCGCTGCTACCATTATGTCTTAGGGGTTTTATAGTTCCCTCTGCTACCATGATGTCAGGGGTTTTGTAGTTTCCTTTGCTACCATGATGTCAGGGGTTTCATAGTTCCCACTGCTACCATGATGTCAGTTTCTTTTCTTTTTTTTTAGTTCCTTCTGCTACCATTATGTCAGATGTTTTATAGTTCCCGCTGCTACCATGATGCCAGGGTTTTATAGTTCCCGCTGCTGCCATGATGTCAGGAGTTTCATACTTCCCACTGCTACCATGATGTCAGGGGTTTTGTAGTTTCCACTGCTACTATGATGCCGGGGGTTTTATAGTTCCCGCTGCTACCATAATGTCATGGGTTTCATAGTTCCCCCTGCTACCATGATGTCAGGGGTTTTGTAGCTCCCTTTGCTACCATAATGTCGGGGGGGGTGTAGTTTCCTCTGCTAACATGATTTCAGTTTTTTTTATATAGTTCCCGGTGCTTCCATGATGTCAGGGGTTTCATAGTTCCCGCTGCTACCATGATGTCAGGGGTTTTCTAGTTCCCGCTGCTACCATGATGTCAGGGGATTCATAGTTCCCGCTGCTACCATGATGTCAGGGGTTTTGTAGTTCCCGCTGCTACCATGATGTCAGGGGTTTTGTAGTTCCTTCTACTACCATGATGTCAGGGGTTTTGTAGTTCCCTCTACTACCATGATGTCAGGGGTTTTGTAGTTCCCGCTGCTACCATGACGCCAGGGGCTTTATAGTTCCCGCTGCTACCATGATGTTAGGGGTTTCATAGTTCCCGCTGCTATCATGATGTCAGTGGTTTCATAGTTCCCTCTGTTACCATGATGTCAGGGGATTGTAGTTCCCACTGCTACCATCATGTCGGGTTTTGTATTTCCCGCTGCTATCATGATGTCAGGGGTTTTCTAGTTCCCGCTGTTACCACGATGTCAGGGGTTTTGCAATTCCCGCTCCGACCATAATGTCAGGGGTATGTAGTTCCCGCTTCTACCATGATGTCAGGGTTTTTTTAATTCCCTTTGCTACCATGATGTCAGGGGTTTCATAGTTCCCGCTTCTACCATAATGTCAGGGGTTTTGTAATACTCGCTGCTACCATGATGTCAGGGTTTTTTTTATCCACCGCTGCTGCCATGATGTAAGGGTTCCCACTGCTACCATGATGTGAGGGGTTTTATTGTTTCCGCTGCTACCATGATGTCAGGGGTTAAATAGTATATTCTGCTACCATGATGTCAAAGGTTTTGTAGCCCCCGCTTTTACCATGATGTCAGGGATTTTGTAGTTCCTCTGCTACCATGATGTCAGGTGTTTTGTAGTTCCCACTGCTACTATGATGCCAGGGGCTTTATATTTCCCGCTGCTACCACGGTGTTAGGGGTTTTGTAGTTCACTCTACTACCATGATGTCAAGGGTTTTGTAGTTCCCTCTATTGCCATGATGTCAGAGGTTTTGTAGTTCCCGCTGCTACCATGGTATCAGGGGTTTTGTAGTTCCCACTGCTAATATGATGTCAGGGGTTTTGTAGTTCCCTTTTCTACCATGTTGTCATGGGTTTTGTAGTTCCCTCTACTACCATGATGTCAGGGGTTTTGTAGTTCCCACTCCTACCATGATTTCAGGGGTTTTGTAGTTCCCATTGCTACCATGATGTCAGGGGTTTTGTAGTTCCCTCTTCTACCATGATGTCAGGGGTTTTGTAGCTCCCGCTGCTACCATGATGTCAGGGGTTTCATAGTTCCCGCTGCTACCATGATGTCAGGGGTTTTGTAGTTCCCGCTGCTACCATGATGTCAAGGGTTTTGTAGTTACCACTGCTACCATGATGTCAGGGGTTTGTAGTTCCCGCTGCTACCATGACATCAGGGGTTTTGTAGTTCGCGCTGCTACCATGATGTCAAGGGTTTTGTAGTTCTCGCTTCTACGTTGATGGCAGGGGTTTCATAGTTCCCACTGCTACCATGATGTCAGGGGTTTTGTAGTTCCCCTTTCTACCATGACGTCAGGGTTTTGTAGTTCCCGCTGCTACCATGATGTCAGGGGTTTCATAGTTCCCGTTTCTACAATGATGTCAGGGGTTTTCTAGTTCCCGCTGCTACCATGATGTCAGGGGTTTCATAGTTCCCACTGCTACTATGATATCAGGGGTTTCATAGTTCCTGCTGCTACCATGATGTCAGGGATTTTGTAATTCCTGCTGCTATCATGATGTCAGGGGTTTCATAGTTCTCGCTTCTACGTTGATGGCAGGGGTTTCATAGTTCCCACTGCTACCATGATGTCAGGGGTTTCATACTTCCCACTGCTACCATGATGTCAGGGGTTTGTAGTTCCCGCTGCTACCATGATATCAGGGGTTTTGTAGTTCCCGCTGCTACCATGATGTCAGGGGTTTTATAGTTCCCGCTTCTACCATGATGTCAGGGGTTTTGTAGTTCCCGCTGCTACCATGATGTCAGGGGTTTCATAGTTCCCCCTGCTACCATGATGTCAGGGATTTTGTAGTTCCTGCTGATATCATGATGTCAGGGGTTTCATAGTTCCCACTGCTACCATGATGTCAGGGGTTTCATAATTCCCGCTGCTACCATGATGTCAGTGGTTTTGTAATTCCCGCTTCTACCATGATGTCAGGGGTTTTGTAGTTCCCTCTACTACCATGATGTCAGGGGTTTTGTAGTTCCCACTGCTACCATGATGTCAGAGGTTTTGTAGTTCCCGCTGCTACTATGATGTCAGGGGTTTCATAGTTCCCCCTGCTACCATGATGTCAGGGATTTTGTAGTTCCTGCTGATATCATGATGTCAGGGGTTTCATAGTTCCCACTGCTACCATGATGTCAGGGGTTTCATAATTCCCGCTGCTACCATGATGTCAGTGGTTTTGTAATTCCCGCTTCTACCATGATGTCAGGGGTTTTGTAGTTCCCTCTACTACCATGATGTCAGGGGTTTTGTAGTTCCCGCTGCTACCATGACACCAGGGGCTTTGTAGTTCCCGCTGCTACCATGATGTCAGGGGTTTCATAGTTCCCGCTGCTTATATGATGTCAGTGGTTTCATAGTTCCTCCTGTTACCATGATGTCAGGGGATTGCAGTTCCCACTGCTACCATCATGTCGGGTTTTGTAGTTCCCGCTGCTATAATGATGTCAGGGGTTTTCTAGTTCCCACTGCTACCATGATGTCAGGGGTTTGTACTTCCCGCTGCTACCATGATATCAGGGGTTTTGTAGTTCCCGCTGCTACCATGATGTCAGGGGTTTTGCAGTTCCCGCTGCTACCATGATGTCAGGGGTTTTGCAATTCCCGCTCCTACCATAATGTCAGGGGTATGTAGTTCCCGCTTCTACCATGATGTCAGGGGTTTTATAATTCCCTTTGCTACCATGATGTCAGGGGTTTTATAGGTCCCGCTTCTACCATAATGTCAGGGGTTTTGTAATACTCGCTGCTACCATGATGTCAGGGGTTTTATAGTTTCCGCTTCTACCATAATGTCAGGGGTTTTGTAATACTCGCTGCTACCATGATGTCAGGGGTTTTGTATCCACCGCTGCTGCCATGATGTAAGGGTTCCCACTGCTACCATGATGTCAGGGGTTTTATTGTTTCCGCTTCTACCATGATGTCAGGGGTTAAATAGTATATTCTGCTACCATGATGTCAGAGGTTTTGTAGCCCCCGCTTTTACCATGATGTCAGGGATTTTGTAGTTCCTCTGCTACCATGATGTCAGGTGTTTCATAGTTCCTGCTTCTACTATGATGTCAGGGTTTTTGTAGTTCCCGCTGCTACCATGATGTCAGGTGTTTTGTAGTTCCCACTGCTACCATGATGCCATGGGCTTTATATTTCCCGCTGCTACCACGGTGTTAGGGGTTTTGTAGTTCACTCTATTACCATGATGTCAGGGGTTTTGTAGTTCCCTCTACTACCATGATTTCAGGGGTTTTGTAGTTCCAACTGCTACCATGATGTCAGGGGTTTTGTAGTTCCCTCTACTACCATGATTTCAGGGGTTTTGTAGCTCCCGCTGCTACCATCATGTCAGGGGTTTTGTAGTTCCTGCTGCTACCATGATATCAGGGGTTTTGTAGTTCCCGCTGCTACCATGATGTCAGGGGTTAAATAATTCCTTCTGCTACCATGATGTCAGGGGTTTTGTAGTTCCCGCTTTTACCATGATATGAAGGGTTTTGTAGTTCCCGCTGTTACCATGATTTCAGTGGTTTTATAGTCCCCGCTGCTACCATGATGTCAGGGGTTAAATAATTCCTTCTGCTACCATGATTTCAGGAAAGTTATAGTTCCTTCTGTTACCATGATGTCAGGGGTTTGTAGTTCCCGATTCTACCATGATGTCAGGGATTTTGTAGTTCCCGCTGCTACCATGATGTCAGTGGTTTTATAGTTCCCGGTGCTACCATGATGCCAGGGGCTTTATAATTCCCTCTGCTACCATGATGTCAGGGGTTTTGTAGTTCCCACTTCTACCATGATGTCACCGTTTTTATAGTTCCCGGTGCTGCCATGATGTCAGGCGTTTTGTAGTTCCCGCTGCTACCATGATGTCAGGGGTTTTGTAGTTCCCGCTGCTACCATGATGTCAGGGGTTTTATAATTCCTTCTGTTACCATGATGTCGGGGGAGTTATAGTTCCTTCTGCTACCATGATGTCAGGGGTTTTGTAGTTCCCGCTGCTACCATGATGTCAGTGGTTTTATAGTTCCCGGTGCTACCATGATGCCAGGGGCTTTATAATTCCCTCTGCTACCATGATGTCAGGGGTTTTGTAGTTCCCACTTCTACCATGATGTCACCGTTTTTATAGTTCCCGGTGCTGCCATGATGTCAGGCGTTTTGTAGTTCCCGCTGCTACCATGATGTCAGGGGTTTTGTAGTTCCCGCTGCTACCATGATGTCAGGGGTTTTATAGTTCCTTCTGTTACCATAATGTCAAGGGGTTTTATAGGTCCCGCTTCTACCATGATGTCAGGGTTTTTATAGTTCCTGGTACTACCATGACGTCAGGGATTTTGTAGTTTCCACTGCCACCATGATGTCAGGGATTTTGTAGTTCCCGCTGTTACCATGATGTCATGATGTTAGGGGAGTTATAGTTCCTTCTGCAACTATGATGTCAGTGGTTTTATAGTCCCCGCTGCTACCATGATGTCAGGGGATTTATAGACTTGGGCGCCAGGGTTGGAGGTCTTGATCTCGTCAGCTATATCCGGCTCAGACGTTTTTTTTTTTTTTTTTTGCTTGACTTTGATTTCTACAGGCAATATAGGTATAAATCTATGCTTCTCCAGGGATTGGGGAACATCTTTAGTAAATAGTTTTTCGGCGTGGTTGTCGTCTTTGATGAGGGCCAAGTAGCCCTCATGAACGGCAAAGTACCTGAGGATCTCGCGCTTCCGCGGAGTGGGACCACAGGGAATTTTAGTCTTGATTTTGTTGCATACAAAGCTTGAGTGGGATGATGTGAGTTGGGACAAATGTGAGGTGATGGTGAGAGAGAGGAAGTGGTTGGAAAAAGGGAGCCTATACTCGACCACCAGGAAGTTTAGTCTTGATTTTGTTGCATACAAAGCATGAGTGGGATGCTGTGAGGTGATGGTGAGAGAGAGGAAGTGGTTGGAAAAAAGGAGCTTATACTCGCCCCCCCCCCCTAGTGGCAGACTGGTTGAATTCTCCAGTGCACTAGAGGACTGGAGCTCTGAGTTCCCGTATCACCATTGATGGCTGACAAGAGAACACCTTGAAAAGGCAAGAGTAGGCAAAAATCACTGTTAAACAGAGTAGTTTACTTTATATTTACTTTATAAAGTGAGACCAGGGTTACTCAACGACACGTTGGTGCGAGTCACTGTTGGCATGAGTCACTTTTTTATCATAGAATGGGTGATGGTGGGTCATCCCAGCTTAGTGACGAGTCCTGCACTTATATAGACCTTGGTAGAAATCAGGTGCGGGTCAGAGATCATGACCCAACACGCCGCCGTGATTGGTAGCAGAGGGCGTGACTCTCTCTGTTTCATCCTCATTCTCTCTCTCTCTCTCTCTCTCTCACTCTCTCTCGCTCTGTCTTACCCTAACCATAAGTCTATCTCTCTGTGTCTATCTCTCTCTCTCTCTCTCTCTCTGTCTGTCTTACCCTAACCATAATTCTCTCTCTCTCTCTCTCTCTCTTACCCTAAGTCTCTTTCTCTCTCTCTCTCTCTCTCTCTGCCGTTCTATCATTATGATAATATTAATAATTATTATTGTTAATATCAATATCATCATTATTATTTTTATTATTATGATGATGATGATTATTATAATTATTTTTGATAAGAACTGATAACCAAAATTATAATCTAGAATAGAAAAAGGCTATATTTCATTAGATAGCCTTTTTTCGATTTTTTTTATTATTATTATTTTTTACTTTTACCCTTTTCTTAGATCTTAGGTCTATCTTAGATAGACCCTATCATTTTTCCTCATTATCATTTTCATCATCATTGTCATAATTATCACCATTATTATCATTATCATCATTGCCATCATTATTATCATCATTATTATTATTATTATAAAAATAATTGTTACTGCTGCCGTTATAATAATGATAATAATAATGACAGAAATACCAATAATAATGATAGTGATAATAACAGTAATAATAATGACATAAATAACAATAATAATGATGGTGATTATAACAGTAATAATAATAATAATGATAATAATAATAATTAAAGTAATGATTACGTTATAATCATTATTATTTTTATTGTTATCATTATACATAAAACGTCAAAATATAGTGAATTACAGCCTTTTACGAGACCTGTAAAAAAAAAAAAAAAAAAAAAAAAACATTTTCGATTCTAAAGGGTCTTTTTGATGATTTTAACAATAATGATGATAATATGGATAATAATGACAATAATAATGATAATTAAAATATGATAATTCTAATGATAATTGTGATAGTTATTGCAATAATAGCAATAACTGACGTTATTCTAATAATTTTCATACTACTACTAATAATAAAAATAATAATATTATTGTTACTATATTTTTTATTATCATTATTATATTTATTATTGTTGTTGCTAAAATTATCATTATTGTTTTATCATTATGAAAATAGTTATAATGATGAAAATGACATTTATAATTAGGATAATAATTATTTTAACTGCAATAACGATGATAATAATGATAATCATAGCGAAAATGACAATAATAATCATACTCATAGTAATAATGAATATAATGATAGAATGATAATAATAATTGTAGCGGGGCGTAGACCCAGTAGATTTTTAAGTGGACTGGTTGAGTCCGGGCTCAACCGAGAATATGGTTTTTGCTCAAGGGAAAAATTCGTCTGCAGTGAACAGATGTAAGGTTCCAGGCCTACGGCACGCTGCCACCATCCGATTAGTAGGTTCGGGAACCGTGTGTGTCGTGTAAGTGGGTGTGGGTGTTGTATCAGAGAAGGGTGGAATGAAAGTACAGGATGTGTTTGCTGAATGTTGGATGTGTAAGTGTGTAGATGTGAAAAGGGAGATAGCGTAGGTTGAGCGTCTGCGTGGACGTGTTTGGAAGAAAAAAACAAGATCATAGAATTCTTCTTCCCTTCGGTTTGAGCATCCGCCTGCTGGGAACGGGAACCCAGGTATAGCAAAATTAATCTGTTCTTTGAATATCAGCTTAATATTCTCTGATTTGACTAGCCTTTTTACAGCCTTTCAAGGGTTGCGAGATATCAGAGCAACCAGCAATGTGCTGTTTAGGAGACCCGAGTCCGAGAAAGATTTAGGCATCTAACCTTGGTCAGAACCAGAACTTTAGTGGTTGTAAGATTAATTTATATTCTGACTGAAGTTGAGTAAAAACTCTGCGTTGGTACGATGTTTAGTTAGGGAGCAAGTTACACTCACTAGGGAGTTACAGGCATTTTTCAGTCATGGGAAAGTAGAACAAGGTGTGTGCATCACCGATTTATCACAGCGGAGGTGGTGCACGAGAAATTAACACCATATAAAACTTACCACGATATATAAAAATGTCTTCCCTAAGTTGGCGTCCCAACTCCAGAAGTACTGTTACTAGGGGGTCAGCATAAAAACATCCAAGTCCCTAAATTACGTAAATTTGTTAACATCCAACCCAAATGGATGTTAACTGTAAAACCAAAGCTAATGCTGACGGATACCTAGTAAGAGTACTTGTGTGCAAAAGAATTAAGAAATAAATTAATAATTAATAAGAAGGCTGAAAAAGTCAAGGAAGGGACTATTCACGAAGACTGCCTGAACACCCACAAGGTCAGACAGACAGGAATCAGCCGAAACAACAAACGACAACAACAAAAATCAAGTATCATGTGATAATAAGGGCTCGTTATCAGGAGATACAGAGCAACAAAGTCTGCCTGATTACCCACAAGGTCAGGTAGGAATCAACAGAAACATATTTCAAACAAAATACATAAAAAGATCTTGATAAAGATCTTTATCCCCGGAGGTACGGATCCTCAAGCAGGGACGAAAGGAAACATTAATATATATATATATATATATATATATATATATATATATATATATATATATATATATATATATATATATATATATATTTAAATATGTACAGGAGGTATGACTCCAAAAGTACGAACGAAATAAAACTAAGTAATAACCTAGTCGTAAAGAGGCAAAGTCACACTAGAGGTGTAATCACAAAGACTGCTTGATCACCCACATGATCAATTAGAAATCAACAAACACGCATTAAGCGAAATAATACAATTAACAATAAAGTACGTAAAGGTACTAAAAAAAATCTTTATCCCAGGAGGTACAAGCAGTGTTCCTCTAAATCACTTGGTCCTAATGCTCTCAAACACTTGGAAATACACAATACTGTTATGGGACTTCACAAAAGAGTGCACCCTGCAGATAATAATGCAGCATGTCACGCTAAAGTCCAAAAGAGACCAGTCGTCTCCTACACACAACCATGAGTCACTTAGCTTGAGGAGATAATCAGCATAATGTGTAATGCGAGGTAGATCCGAGTGCGATGTAAATCCCAGTTAGAGGTAAATCCGAGCGAGAGCACAACACAGGTAAAATTTTCACCGCGAAAGACCAAAGTGTGGGACAGAGGTCAGGACCGAAGTGATTTTCCATTCCTCAACCACTACTATGTATACCCCGAAAGAAACCCCCAGGCCAAGCCCCAGGCATGGCGCGAAAGAAGGAAATATGCAAATGAAGTGCCTGAAGACCAAGCCGATAGTTCGACAATCCAAACAACCGAGACGAGAGAGGGAAGGGGAAAAAAAAGAAGCTGGGCAACGACCGTCACCTCCTTCGGTGGTTATCGTGACAATTTGGAGACGTCGGCAAGAGGAAAGAACATTAGAAAAAAATATATAAAGGAAAGGATACGGAGAAAATCCGATAACAAACAGTTATAGTAAAAACTGCATTTCGGCCATAACATATTTACAATATTCAGGTTTAAAACTAAAGAAATAGTTATTTTGGCTTGGCGACTTCAACGCCACACGAGTAGTGAGTCGGTAAGAATTACGCTCATGGTTATAAAAATCACAAAGTTCATTTCATCACTGCAGACATACAATCAACTCTGTCCTTCTTGACTGGTGGTTGAAGTTGTAAAAATAAAATAAATTAATTAATAAGAAAGCCTGCGGGACTCAGTCGCAGGTGAAAAAGAATATGTCTGCGGGATGTAACCGCACGTGGATCACGGCGGGGACTTTGGCGGCTCGTAATGAGTTGGCCGAAGTTCATGGAGATGACATCATCCTTAGAGTCGTCCCGGGACGTACGCAACCGTACACTACAATAATAATTATAAAGGCCATTTATAATGAAAAAAGTGTTAAAAGTAATAAAATCCCAAAAATCGAAAAAACGTCAAAATCTAGCGAATTACAGCCTATTGCGAGAATTGATAGAAAAAAAGATTCCAAAGGGTGTTTTTGATGATTTTAGCAATAATTCCCTTAATTATAATGATTTTGATGATAATTTCATTAATACTGACAATGATGATTATAATAATGCTAATAATGATATAAATAATGGGATAATCATAATGATAACTTTGATAATTATTGCAATAATAGCATTAATTGACGTTATTCTATTATATTTCATACCAATGATAATAAAAGAAATAATAATAATAATATTATTATTGTCACTATATTTTATAATTAGGGTAACAATTATTATAACTGCAATAATGATGATAATAATGATAATTATGACGAAAATGACAATAATAATTATAATAATAATAAAATAGCTAAAAGTAATAAAATCCCAAAAGTCGAAAAAGTACAAATCTAGCGAATTACAGCCTTTTGCAAGAATTGTAAAAAAACTATTTTTTTTCAATTTTAATGTTTAAAATTATTTTAGCAATAATTCCCTTAATTATGATGATTTTGATAATAAATCCATTAATATTGACAATAATAATGATAATAAGGACAATAATAATGATAATGACAATAATAATGATAATATGGACAATAATAATGATAATATGGACAATAATAATGATAATATAAATAAAATGGTAATTATAATGATAATTTTGATTTTTATTGCAATAATTGACGTTATTCTAATAATTTTCATACGTCACAATCTAGCGAATTACAGCCTTTCCGAGATGATGATTCTAGCAGTAATTCCCTTAATTATGATAATTTTGATGATAATTCCATAAATATGGACAATAATGACAATAATAATGATAATAATGACAATAATAGTAATGGAAATAAAATGATAATTATAATGGTAATTTTGATAATTTTTACAATAATGGCAATCATTGCCGTAATTCTAATAATTTTCATTCTACTAATAATAGAAATAATAATATTATTATTTTTACTATATTTTTATTACTCTTATTATCATTATAAACATATTTATAATGATGAAAATGACATTTATAATTAGGATAATAATCATTATAACTGCAATAATGATGATAATGATAATTATGACGAAAATGACAATAATAATTATAATAATTATAATAATAATGAATATAATGATAAAATGATAAATTATTAAGCCCATTTATAATGAAAAAATGAATAAAAGTAATAAAATCCCAAAAGTCGAAAAAACGTTAAAATCTAGCCTTTTCCAAGTTTTGGAAAAAAAAACTTTTTTCGATTCTAAAGGGTGTTTTTGATGATCATTCCATTAATATTGACAATAATGATGATAATAAGGATAATAATTACAATAATAATGATAGTAATGACAATAATAATGATAGTAATGACAATGATAATGATAAAATAAAATTATAATAAAATAAAAGGATAATCATAAAGATACATTTGATAATTATTGCAATAATAACAATAACTGACGTTATTCTAATAATTTTCATCTACTTGTAATAGAAATAATAATAATATTATTATTACTGTTGCTATATTTTGTATTATTGCTGCTAAAATTATCATTATTATTATTACCATTATAAAATTAGTTTTAATGATGAAAATGACATTTATAAATAGGATAGTAGTTATTTTAACTGCAATAATGATGACAATAATGATAATTATGACGAAAATGAAAATAATAATGAATATAAGGATGAAAATAATAATAATTAAGCCCATTTATAATGAAAAATGGCCAAAATTTTATTATTGTAATTAATACCTATTCTGCTAATTATGATGATTTTGCTGATAATCCCATTAATAATGATAATAATGACAATAATAATGATAATTATAACATTAATTATGATAATTATAATAAAGTCATAATTATAATGATAATTTGCGCAGTTGATGCAATAATAGCAAAAATTAACAATATTCTAAAGATTTTCATAATAATAACAATAATAATGACGATAATGATAATAAAAATAATAATAGAAATAATTATAATATCGGTATTATTATTATTATAGTAATTATTATTATTGTTATTATTTCTAAAACTATCATTATTGTTTTTATCATTAAATAAATAATTAGCAATGACAATAATTTAGATAATAACAATTATAATGCATATAGTAAGGCTAATTATGGCGATAATTACTATAATGATAATAATGATGATACTAATGACAATAATGATAATAATGATAATAATTATAAAACCCATCCAGTATGAAAAAGGCTAAAAGTAAAAAATCCCAAAAATCGAAAAAACGGCGAAATCTAGCGATATGCATAGATGATGATTTTGATGATAATCCTATTATGACAATAATGAGGATAATAATGATAATTATGACATTTATGACAATTATAATACAATGATAGTCATTATGATAATTTGCGTAATTGATACAATGATAGCAATAATCAACAATATTCTAATTGTTTTCATAATAATAGCAATAATAATAACGATAATGATAATAAAGATAATAATAGAAATAATTATAATATTGCTACTATTGTTATTATAATTATTATTATATTTGTCATTATTTCTAAAACTATCATTATTGTTATTATCACTATAATAATTGTTATAATGATGAAAATGACATTAACAATTAAGATGATGAATATTATAATGATTATATTAAGGGTAATTATGGCAATAATTACTATAATGATAATGATGATATTAATGACAATAATAATAATAATAATTATAAAGTCCATTCATAATGAAAAAAATACTAAAAGTAAAAAAAAAGTCGGAAAAAGGCCAAATCTAGCTATATTATTAGATATAATAATTTTATTATTATTTTATTATTATTATTATTATTATTATTATTATTAATATTATTATTATTATTAAAAATATTATGCATTATTATCATTCCTAAAACTATAATTGTTATTATCATTATAGGAATAGTTATAATGATGAAAATGACAATAAAAATTAGGATAATAATAATTATAACTGCAATAATGATAATAACAATCGTAATTATGACGATAATTACTATAATAATAATAGTGATAATGACAATGACAATAATCATAACAATAATGATAATGATAATTATTGAGCCCATTAATAATAATAATAATAATAATAAAATGGCTAAAAGTAATGAAATCCCAAAAGTCGAAAAAATGGCAAAATCTAGTGAAGCCTTTTGAGAGAATACTCGAAAAAAAACTTTTTCGATTCTAAATTATACTTATGATGATTTTAGCATTAATTCTGTTGATTATGATAATTTTCATGATACTTCCCTCAATATTGACAATAATGATAATTATGATAATAATGACAATAATAAAAATGATTATTATGATAAGATTAAAATTTTAATAATGATTTTGATAATAACTGAAAAAAAAACAGCAATAATTAACACTATTCTAATGATTTCCATAATGGTAATAATATTAGAAATAATAAAAAATAATTAAGAATATTATCATTGTTACTAAGACGATTATAATTGCTATTATTATTCCTAAAATTATCACTATTATTATCATTATAAAAATAGTTATAATGATGAAAAAGACATTTAATAATAAGTAATCAGTAATAATTAGGATAATAATCTTTATAACCGCAATAATGATAATGGTAATTATGATGATAATTACTATAATGATAGTAATCATAATAATAATGATAATAATCATAATAATAATCATAATGATAATTTTTGAGCCCATTAATAATGAAAATATGCCAAAACTTAGTGATATCCCAGAAGTGGAAAATACGCCAAAATTTAGCCGACAAACGACCCTTTTCCATTCTAAATGATAATTATGATGATTTCAGCATTAATCCTGTTAATTATGATAATTTTCATTATAATTCCATTAATATTCACAATAATGATGATAATTATGATAAAAACAATAACAATGATAATGATAAAATTATGAGTTTAATGATAGTTTTGATAATAACTGAAAAATAGCAAAAATTAACACTATTCCAATGATTTCCACAATAATAATAATATTAGAAATGATAATAATTTTATTATTGTAATTAAAAATATTATCATTATTACCAAAATTATTATAATTGTTATTATTATCCCCAAAATTATCATTATTATTATTATCACTAGAAAAATAGCTATAATGATGAAAATGACAATAATAATTAGGATAATAATCATTTTACCTGCAATAATGATAATAATAATGGTAATTATGACGATAATTACTATAATGATAATGATAATAATAATGACAATAATCATAATAATAAGGGTAATGATGATTATTGATCCCATTAATTATGAAAAATTGGCTAAAAGTAATAAAATCCCAGAAGTCGAAAAAGAGAA
Source organism: Penaeus vannamei (assembly GCF_042767895.1). Lineage (NCBI taxonomy): Eukaryota > Metazoa > Arthropoda > Malacostraca > Decapoda > Penaeidae > Penaeus > Penaeus vannamei. The sequence goes on from NC_091557.1 coordinate 20,716,564, forward strand.
TACTAGAAAATTCCTCTTTTTCGATTCTACATGATAATTATGATGATTTTAGCATTAATTCTATTAATCATGATAATTTTCATGATAATTCCATTAATATTGACAATAATGATGATAATAAGGATGATAATGACAATAACAATGATAATAATTACAATAATAATGATAATAAAGACACTAATGTTAATAAAAGAAAATGATAATAATAATGATAAATTTAATAATTATTACTATAATAGCAATAATTGACGTTATTCTGATAATTTTCATACTACTACTAAAAATAGAAATAATGATAATAATATTATCGTTACCATATTTTTATTATTACTGCTAAAATGATCATTATTGTTGCTAAAATTATCATTATTGTTATTACCATTATAAAAATAGTTTTAATGATGGAAGTGACATTTATAACAAAGATGATAATTATATTAATTGCAACATTGATGATAATAATGATAATTATGACGAAAATACTACTAATAATTATAATTATGATAATAATGAATGTAATGATAAAAATGATAATCATAATACTTATTAGTCCCATTTATAATGGAAAAATGGCTACAAGTAATAAAATCCGAAAAGTCGAAAAAAAACGTCAAAATCTAGCGAATTACAGCCTTTTGCGAAAATTGTAGAAAAAAAAACTTTTTTTTTCGATTCTAAAGGGTGTTTTGATGATTCTAGCAATAATTCCCTTAATTGTGATAATTTTGATGATCATTCTATTAATATTGACAATAATGATGATAATGATAATGACAATAATAATGATTATAGAAATAAAAAAAGATAATTATAATGATAATTTTCATAATTATTGCAATGATAGCAATAATTGACATTATTCTAATAATTTTCATACTAATAATAATAACAATAGAAATAATAATAATATGACTTACTATATTTTTAATTATTGTTGCTAAAATTATCATTATTCTTATTATCTTTAAAAAAATAGTTATAATGATGAAAATGACATTCATAATTAGGATAATAATTATTACAAGAGTAATAATGATGATTTTTTTTTCAATTCTAAAGGGTATGTTTGATGATTCTAGCAATGATTATGATAATTTTGATGATAATTCAATTAATATTGAGAATAATTATGATAATAATGATGATAAAAGTAAAATGATAATTTTGATAATTGTTGCAATAATAGCAATAATTGACGTTATTCTAATAATTTTCATACAAATAACAATAATAGAAGTAGTAATAATATTATTACTGTTACTATATCTTTTATTATTGTTACTAAAAATATAATTATTATTATCATAAAATGACATTTATAAATAGGATAATAATTATAACTACAGTAATGATGATAAAAATGAAAATGATGACGAAAATGATAATGATTATGTTAATAATAATAATGAATGTAATGATAAAAAGGATAATAATAATTATTATTAAGCCCATTTATAATAAAAAAAAACGCTCAAAGAAAAAAAAGAAAAAAAGGCAGAAAAAAATGTAAAAATCAAGCGAATTCCAGCATTTTGCGAGAATTGTAAAAAAAAAAAAAAAAAAAAAAATCGAATCTGAAGGGTGTTTGTCAATACTAATGATAATAATGACAATAATTACGATTATAATGATAATTATGACATTAATTATAATAATTAAATAAAATACGTAATTAATGCAATAATAGCAATAATCAACAATATTCTAATGATTTTCATAATAATAACAAAAATAATAACGATAATGATAATAAATATAATAATAGAAATAATTATAATGTCGCTATTATTGTCATTATAATTATTATTATTGTTGTTATCATTTCTAAAATTATCATAATTGTTATTATTATTATAAAAATAGTTAAATTAAAAATTACATTCATAATTAATTATTACAATGATTATATTGAGGGCAATTTTGGCGATAATTACTATAATGATAATGATGATATTAATGGCAAGTCGAAAAAACGGCGAATTCTAGCGATAATAGCCTTTGGAGAGAAATTTCGAAAAAATCCTCTTTCGAGTTTAAATGATGATTCTGCTAATTATGATGATTTTGATGATAAATCCATTAACAATGACAATAATGACGATAATAATGATAATTATGATTTTAATTATGATGATTATAAAAAAAATAATTAATGCAATAATAGCAATAATCAACAATATTCTAATGCTTTTCATAATAATAACAATAATAATAACGATAATGTTCCTAAAAATAATATTAGATAATATTATTAAATAATATTAATTATAATATCGCTATTATTCTTATTATAATAATGATTAATTTCGTTATTATTTCTAAAATCATCGTTATTGTTATTATCATTATATTATTATTTTATTAAGGGTAATTATCGCGACAATTACTGTAATGATAATAATGATTATATTAATTACAAAAATTATAATAATAATGATAATAATGATAAAATCCATCCATAATGAAAAAAGGCTGAAAGTTAAAAAAAATCCCAAAAGCCCCAAAAACGGCGAAATCTAGCAATATATATCCTTTTTAGACAATAGTCGGAAACACCGTTTTTCGATTTTAAATGATAATTATGATGATTTCAGATATAATTCTGGTAATTATGATGATTTTGATGATAATCCCATTAATAATGATAATAATGATAATTACATTGATTATGATAATTACAATGATAATTTGCGTAATTATTGCAATAATAGTAATAATCAACAATATTCTAATGGTTTTCATAATAATAACAGTAATAATAACGATAAGGATAATAAAAATAATAATAGAAGTAATTTTAATATCGCTATTATCGTTATAATTGTGATTATTATTATTGTGGTTATTATTTCTAAAATTTTTATTATCATTATAAAAATAGTTGTAAGGATGAAAATGACATTAATGATTAAAATAATAACTATAATGATGATATTAATGACAATAATCATAATAATGATAATGATAATTACAAAGCCCATCCATAATGAAAGAAGGCTTAAAGAAAAAAAAAAAAAAAACGGCGAAATCTAGCGATACACACACACACACACACACACACACACACACACACACACACACACACACACACACACACACACACACATATATATATATATATATATATATATATATATATATATATAAAACCTTTTGAAAGAATAGTCGAAAAAAAAAGCTTTTCGAGTTTCAATGAAAATTATGATTATTTTATGAATAAGTGATAATTATGACGATTTTAATGATAATCCTATTAATAATGACAATAACTACGATTGAAATGATAATTATGACATTATGATGATTATAATAAATGATAATTATAATGATAATATGTGTAATTAATGCAATAATATCAATAATCAACAATGATTTTCATAATAATAACAATAATGATAACGATAATGATAATAAAAATAATAATAGAAATAATTATATTATCGCTATTATTGTTATTATAATAATAATTATTGTTGTTCTCATTTCTAAAATCATCATTATTGTTATTATCATTATAAAATTAGTTATAATGATGAAAAATACATTAATAATTAAGATAATAATTATTATAATGATCATATTAAGGGTAATTATGGTGATAATTACTATAATGATGATAATGATGATATTGATGGCAATAATGATAATAATGATGATAATTATAATTATAAAGCCCATCCATAATGAAAAAAGGTTAAAAGCAAAAAAATAACATAAGTAAAAAACGACATGAATGGTAATTATAATGATGATAATGATAATTATAAAGCCCATCCATAATTAAAAAAAAAAGGCTAAAAGTAAAAAAAATCCCAAAAGTCGAAAAAACGGCGAAATGTAGCGATATATAGCCTTCTGAGAAAATAGTCGAAAAAATCCTTTCTTCGAGGTTAAATGATAACTATGATGATTTTAGCAATAATTCTGCTAATCATGATGATTTTGATGATAACCCTATTTATAATAATAATGACGATAATAATGATAATTATGACATTAATTATAATTATAATGAAATGATAATTATAATAAAAAGATAATTATGATGATAATTTGCGTAATTAATGCAATAATAGGAATAATCAACAATATTTTAATGATTTTCATAATAACAACAATAATAATAGCGATAATGATAATGGAAAAAATAATAGAAATAATGATAATATCGCTATTTTTGTTATTATAATTAATATTATTGTTGTTATTATTTCTAAAATTATCATTATTGTCCTTACCATTATAAAAAGTTATAATGACGAAAATGACATTAATAATTAAGATAATAACTATTATAATGATTATATTAATGGTAATTATGGCGATAATTACTATAATGAAAATTATGATGACATTAATGAAAATAATGATGATGAGGGTATTAATAATAATCATAAAACAACGTCCATAATGAAAAAAGGCTAAAAGTAAAAAGTCCGAAAAGTCGAAAAAACGGCGAAATCTAGGGATATATCAGAATAGTCGACAAACCCTTTTTTTCGAGTTTAAATGATAATTATGATGATTTTAGCAATAATTTTGCTTATTTTCATTAATATCATCATTATTAACATTAGAGTAATTATCACCATAATTACCCTTAATATAATCATTGTAATAGTTATTATCTTTATTATTATTGTCATTTTCATCATTATAACTATTTTTATAATAATAATAACAATTATGATAATTTTAGAAATAATATCAATAATAATAGATATAATAACAATAATAGCGATATTATATATTTTTTTTATCATTATCGTTATTATTATTGTTATTATTATGAAAATCATTAGAATATTGTTGATTATTGCTATTATTGCATTAACTACGCATATTATCATTACAATTATCATTTGTCTATAATTTTCATAATTTGTCATAATTATCATTATTATCATCATTGTTATCATTATTAATGGGATTATTATCAAAATCATCATAATTAGCAGTTATTGCTAAAATCATCATAATTAGCAGAATTACTATTTTTATCCTTTTTATTATAATTATCATAATTAATATCATAATCATCATTATTATCGCCATTATTATGATGATTATGATGATAATGACAATAATGACGATAATAATGATAATCATGACATTAATTATGATAAGTATAATAAAATGATACTTATGAAAATAATGATGATAATTATATTTATAAAGCACATCCATAATGAAAAAGGCTACGAGTAAAAAAATCACAAATTCGAAAAAACGGCTAAATCTAGCGATATATAACCTTTTGAAAGAACTTTTTCAAGTTTAAATGATAATTATGACGATTTTAGCAATAATTCTGCTAATTATGATGATTTTGATATAATAATAATAATAGTAACGATAATGATAATAAAAATAATAATAGAAATAATGTAATATCGCTGTTATTGTTATTATAATAATTATTATTGTTCTTGTCATTATTGTTATTATCATTATAAAAATAGTTATGATTATGAAAATGACATTAATAAGGAAGATTATATTAAGGGTAATTATTTCGATAATTACTCTTTTTTTTTTTTTTACTTTTGTTGGATTTCTTGGCTATCAACCAGCGGCATGTGGCCAAGGTTATTAAGCCAATGGATTCTATTTATTCTTTCAATCTAAATAAGGTCATAAAGTTTTGTCTCCCTTAGAAAAGCAATTACTCTACGTATTATGTTTTCATTATCTGCTAATATGTTAGGTAATGTAAATTCTTCATTTCTTATTTGGAAATAAATAAGTAAATTTCTTCTGTGTTGGTGGTACTGTTGGCATATTATGAGGATATGTTTTATTCACAGGCGGTTGTTGCAGTGGGGGCATACTGGAGGGAAAGTTCTCTCTATATAGGGAGAGAGGTGGGTTGGTCTTGTGGCGTTGACCCTAAGGCGGGCCAACACCACCTCCTCCCTTCTATTCTTTCTGTGGGCTGTGTCCCACACTTCGATGTTATGCCTGATTTTATTAGGCATTTGCAGGTCGGTCCACTCACTTTACCACAGGAGATGGATTTTTGCTTTTATAAGAGACACAAAACACCTGAGATCTGTCCGGACTATGCTAAGGTCCAGATCGTCAGTTGACCCGGCTAGTCGGTCAGCTTGTTCATTGCCATGGATACCAGAGTGGCCTGGCACCCATATCAGCTTGATTGATTTGTTGGCACTATGTAGCTTACGAATGATATTACCCAGCAGTTCATTTTGAGTGGTTTCTAAGGATTTAATGGCTTTAAGTGAACTTAATGAGTCAGAAAAAATGACTATTCTATCGTGAGTCGTCGATAGTGCAAAATCGATAGCTTTATTAATTGCAAAAAGTTCGGCAATAAAGATCGATGTATGATTCGGCAGTCTGAATCTCAACTCACATTCATTCGACCATACACCTGCACCCACTACTTGCTCGGTCTTGGAGCCAGCGGTATATATATGAAAAAAAGGTAGATGTTTAATAAGGATCTCTCTGAACCTCTGGCGTACCTCCACCTCCGGCGCCATGGCCTTGGTCGATGGAAGCCAAGCTTCCATGATGGAAAAATTGGGCGTTTCCCATGGCGCTATATTTGTATGAACCAGGGTATCGATGGTAGAGAGATCTATACCGACTTTAAGGATGAGGTCGTGGAGTCTTGTAGTAAAGGGCCTAATGGCTCCATTACCGTTGGGGTGGCTCGGGTCTCCAGCCACTTTAGCGGCATAAGTCAGCGCCAGCTGGCCGCGTCTGAGTCGGAGGGGAGATACTCCTGACTCCACCTCTAGACGCTCAATCCTTGTGCATTTGAGGGCCCCAAGACATCTACGCACACATGCATTCTGCACAACATCCAAACCTTTCAAAGTTGAGGCCGATGCCGAACCATACACGATTGACCCATAGTCTACTTTAGACCTAATCAGGGCTTTATATACCATTAGCAAAGACTTTCTATCAGCTCCCCATTTATTTCCAGAAATGCACTTTCATAAATTTAGTGCTTTTTGACATTTATTCTTTAATTGACCAATGTGGTCTTTCCAATTAAGTCTACGATCAAAAAGTAGACCGAAAAATCTAGCAGAATTTTGAATAGGTATTGGGTGGTGGTCTAGAGTTAGCCTGATGTTCGGCATTCTCCTTCGTGAAAAAATTACCCCAATACTCTTTCTTGTGGAAAACTTAAAACCCCACTGGAGGCCCCAGTTATGAATCATATCGTGCCAATTGGATGCGATTTGCTGAGAATTCTGCATTACTGCTGGAATGCCATAATGCACAATCATCAGCGTACAGTGAGTATTTAAGATTCCGAGGGGGAGCTGGTAAGATGTCATTTTTTGATCATACACAAAAATAAAGTAGGTGACAAGACACTTCCTTGTGGGACCCCGTTTGCCTGGACAAAAATGTCCGAGTAAGTGACATTGTCAGAAAACAATTTGACAGCAAAAGTTCTGTCAGAAATGAAATTTTGAATGAAACAAGGCAAGTTTCCACGTAATCCGAAAGCATAAAGTTTTCTGAGTAGGCCATATCGCCATGTCATGTCGTAGGCTTTTTCAATGTCTAAAAATACTGAAATCAAAAAATGTTTTTTTGGCAATTGCCTCTTGAATATGACTGGCCAGCTTTACTAGCTGATCGAGAGTTTAGCGTCCTTTTCGGAAACCGCACTGCTCGTCAACTAGTAAATTCCTGGAATTTAAAAAATGCAATAGCCTACTGTTAACAATTCGTTCCATGACCTTGCATAAGCAACTTGTCAACGCAATTGGGCGGTAGGAGATGGCATGTTTGGGATTACCCCCTCCTTTCAATATGGGAATGATGTGGGCGAAGTGCCATGAGTTTGGAAAAGTCTGGCTTTTCCAAATGATGAATTACTTTTTTTACTTTTTTTACTTTTGTTGGATTTCTTGGCTATCAACCAGCGGCATGTGGCCAAGGTTATTAAGCCAATGGATCCTATTTATTCTTTCAATCTAAATAAGGTCATAAAGTTTTGTCTCCCTTAGAAAAGCTATTACTTTACGTATTATGTTTTCGTTATCTGCTAGTATATTTGGTAAAGTAAATTGTGTGTTTTTCATTTGAAAGTGATTTTTAATTGGTTGCCTTTTATTTGTGTATTTCCGGCAAACTGTTAGGATGTGATTTATTGAGTTGGTGGTATTACATTGGGGGCATTGTGGCGGGAAATTCCTTTCAATATATGGGGTGAGGTGTGTTAGCCTTGTCGAATTCAGCCTGAGGCGGGCCAAAACCACCTCCTCTCTTCTTGCTTTTCTATGGGCTGTGTCCCATGTTACTATTGAGTGTTTGATTTTGTTGTGTATGTTCAGGTTGGTCCACTCACTTTGCCACAGGAGATGGATTTTTGCTTTTATAAGAGACACAAAACACCTGAGATCTGTCCGGACTATGCTAAGGTCCAGATCGTCAGTTGACCCGGCTAGTCGGTCAGCCTGTTCATTGCCATGGATACCAGAGTGGCCTGGCACCCATATCAGCTTGATTGATTTGTTGGCACTATGTAGCTTACGAATGATATTACCCAGCAGTTCATTCTGAGTGGTTTCTAAGGATTTAATGGCTTTAAGTGAACTTAAGGAGTCAGAAAAAATGACTATTCTATCGTGGGTCGTCGATAGTGCAAAATCAATAGCTTTATCAATTGCAAAAAGTTCGGCAATAAAGATCGATGTATGATTCGGCAGTCTGAATCTCAACTCACATTCATTCGACCATACACCTGCACCCACTACTTGCTCGGTCTTGGAGCCAGCGGTATATATATGAAAAAAGGTAGATGTTTAATAAGGATCTCTCTGAACCTCTGGCGTACCTCCACCTCCGGCGCCATGGCCTTGGTTGATGGAAGCCAAGCTTCCATGATGGAAAAATTGGGTGTTTCCCATGGCGCTATATTTGTGTGAACCAGGGTATCGATGGTAGAGAGATCTATACCGACTTTAAGGATGAGGTCGTGGAGTCTTGTAGTAAAGGGCCTAATGGCTCCATTACTGTTGGGGTGGCTTGGGTCTCGAGCCACCTTCGCGGCATAGGTCAGCGCCAGCTGGCCGCGTCTGAGTCGGAGGGGAGGTACTCCTGACTCCACCTCTAGACGCTCAATCCTTGTGCATTTGAGGGCCCCAAGACAACTACGCACACATGCATTCTGCACAACATCCAAACCTTTCAAAGTTGAGGCCGATGCCGAACCATACACGATTGACCCATAATCTACTTTAGACCTAATCAGGGCTTTATATACCATTAGCAAAGACTTTCTATCAGCTCCCCATTTATTTCCAGAAATGCACTTTCATAAATTTAGTGCTTTTTGACATTTATTCTTTAATTGACCAATGTGGTCTTTCCAATTAAGTCTACGATCAAAAAGTAGACCGAAAAATCTAGCAGAATTTTGAATAGGTATTGGGTGGTGGTCTAGAGTTAGCCTGATGTTCGGCATTCTCCTTCGTGAAAAAATTACCCCAATACTCTTTCTTGTGGAAAACTTAAAACCCCACTGGAGGCCCCAGTTATGAATCATATCCAGTGCCAATTGGATGCGATTTGCTGAGAATTCTGCATTACTGCTGGAATGCCATAATGCACAATCATCAGCGTACAGTGAGTATTTAAGATTCCGAGGGGGAGCTGGTAAGATGTCATTTTTTGATCATACACAAAAATAAAGTAGGTGACAAGACACTTCCTTGTGGGACCCCGTTTGCCTGGACAAAAATGTCCGAGTAAGTGACATTGTCAGAAAACAATTTGACAGCAAAAGTTCTGTCAGAAATGAAATTTTGAATGAAACAAGGCAAGTTTCCACGTAATCCGAAAGCATAAAGTTTTCTGAGTAGGCCATATCGCCATGTCATGTCGTAGGCTTTTTCAATGTCTAAAAATACTGAAATCAAAAAATGCTTTTTGGCAATTGCCTCTTGAATATGACTGGCCAGCTTTACTAGCTGATCGAGAGTTTAGCGTCCTTTTCGGAAACCGCACTGCTCGTCAACTAGTAAATTCCTGGAATTTAAAAAATGCAATAGCCTACTGTTAACAATTCGTTCCATGACCTTGCATAAGCAACTTGTCAACGCAATTGGGCGGTAGGAGATGGCATGTTTGGGATTACCCCCTCCTTTCAATATGGGAATGATGTGGGCGAAGTGCCATGAGTTTGGAAAAGTCTGGCTTTTCCAAATGATGAATTACTCATGATTTCCAGCCTATTTATCTGCTTTGCCCCCAATGAAACTGTAGCTGAGGCGGAGGACTACAGGGCTTTTGGCGGAAATTGCCAATAGATGGCGCTGCCACTTAAATTCGTAAAAAATAGTAAAATAAGCTTAAAATTAATTTCTAAAATTGCAATCTCTTATAGTAAAAATAACCAAATTAAAAGAAAAGATAATTAAAACGAGCCATTTCCCTTAATAACATTTCCGTAAAATCAAAGAAAACAGTTTTAGGTACTGAATGGTTAACCTGAAATTTACATTAATAAATCTATGAAACAAACAATAAAATAAAGTAAAAATATAAAAATGCCGTGTTCTTGACGGATCTGGTTCGCACGGGAAGAAGGGATATTCCATCCTTTCCGGGGGGACTCTTGTATTCTCGTCCTCGTGGGGAAAATCCGTCGTGGGTCACTACAATTACAATAATTAACTATATTCTAATAATTTCTTTACTAATAATGACAATAGAAATAATAATAATAATATTATTATTGTCGTAATTATATTTATTATTGTCATTATTATTTCTAAAATTATAATTATTGATATTATCTTTATAAAAATGGTTATAATGATGATAATGGCAATAATAATTATCATAATAATTATTGTAACTGCAATAATGATAACAATAATGATAATCATGACGATAATGACCATAATGATAATAACCATAAAACTGATGACAATAATGATAGATAGTAAAACTGGCCAGTCATATTCAAGAGGCAATTGCCAAAAAGCATTTTTTGATTTCAGTATTTTTAGACATTGAAAATGCCTACGACATGACATGGCGATATGGCCTACTCAGAAAACTTTATGCTTTTGGATTACGTGGAAACTTGCCTTGTTTCATTCAAGATTTCATTTCTGACAACTTTTGCTGTCAAATTGTTTTCTGACAATATCACTTACTCGGACATTTTTGTCCAGGCAAACGGGGTCCCACAAGGAAGTGTCTTGTCACCTACTTTATTTTTGTGTATGATCACTGACATCTTACCAGCTCCCCCTCGGAAAGGACGCCAAACTCTCGATCAGCTAGTAAAACTGGCCAATCATCTTCAAGAGGCAATTGCCAAAAAGCATTTTTTGATTTCAGTATTTTTAGACATAGAAAAAAACTACGACATGACATGGCGATATGGCCTACTCAGAAATCTTTATGCTTTTGGATTACGTGGAAACTTGCCTTGTTGTGCAGAATGCATGTGTGCGTAGATGTCTTGGAGCCCTCAAATGCACAAGGATTGAGCGTCTAGAGGTGGAGTCAGGAGTACCTCCCCTCCGACTCAGACGCGGCCAGCTGGCGCTGACATATGCAGTGAGACCCGAGCCGTCCCAACGGTAATGGAACCATTAGGCCCTTTACCGCAAGACTCCACGACCTCATCCTTAAAGTCGGTATAGATCTCTCTACCATCGATACCCTGGTTCATACAAATATAGCGCCATGGGAGACGCCCAATTTGGATATCATGGAAGCTTAGCTTCCATCGACCAAGGCTATGGCGCCGGAGGTGGAGGTACGCCAGAGGTTCAGAGAGATCCTAAGTAAACATCTACCTTTTTTCATATATATACCGATGGCTCCAAGACCGAGCAAGTAGTTGGTGCAGGTGTATGGTCGAATGAATGTGAATTGAGATTCAGATTGCCGAATCATACATCGATCTTTATTGCTGAACTTTTTGCAATTGATAAAGCCATTGATTTTACACTATCGACGACCCACGATAGAAGAGTCATTTTTTCTGATTCATTAAGTTCACTTAAAGCCATTAAATCCTTAGAAACCACTCAAAATGAACTACTGGGTAATATCATTCGTAAGCTACATAGTGCCAACAAATCAGTCAAGCTGATATGGGTGCCAGGCCACTCTGGTATCCATGGCAATGAACAGGCTGACCGACTAGCCGGGTCAACTGGCGATCTGGACCTTAGCATAGTCCGGACAGATCTCAGGTGTTTTGTGTCTCTTATAAAAACAAAAATCCATCTCCTGTGGCAAAGTGAGTGGACCAACCTGCAACTGACCAACAAGGTCAGACAGAACGTTGAAACGTGGGACACAGCCCACAGGAAAAATAGAAGGGAGGAGGTGGTATTGGCTCGTCTTCGAATCAATACTACAAGACTGACCCACCTCAATCCCTACAGAGAAAAAAGATTCCCTCCACAGTGCCCTCATTGCACTTTATTCCTTACAATAAACCACATTTTAATAACATGCCATAAATACAATAACAGCAGACAAAAAATTAAAAACTACTTCAGAATGAAAAACATCACTTACACTCTAACAAATATATTATCAAATGATGAAAAAATAATACGTAGAGTAATCGCTTTTCTAAGGGAGACAAAACTTTATGACCTTTTTTAGACTGAAAGAATGAATAGGATCCATTGGCTTAATAACCTTGGCCACATGCCTCTGGTTGATAGCCAAGAAATCCAACAAATGTAAAAAAAAAAGAAAAAAAAAAAAAAAAGGGCCTCGTCCTCAGATCCTCCAGAGCTCTCTGTCTGCGCCTTTTCCTTACGAATTCCTAGCTACCCGCAATTCTGAGCTAACTCTTTTCTTACACTACCCCTACCTCA
>NC_091557.1:20753064-20760564 GCF_042767895.1 Penaeus vannamei
ATGATAATAAATGCCTTATGTTTAAATTATTTAGAATGGGCAGTGTGTATAACTAGCAGTTATCTGCAAAGTACCCAATAATACCCGCAGCAAACCATGACAAGTTCTTGCCAATGAAAACCTCTGCACATGACATCATTTTGTTATGACCAATCAACGCATGGCAGAAAGTTTTGGAAATCACAAATTGCAAATACCAAAGGAAATACTAACACATCGAGGACATATGATGGTCAAGTATAATATTGTAGGCGCAACAATAGAAGGTTAGTACGTTTTAAATTGGTTTTAACGAGAACCGGCAGATTACACACATATATATTGCACGGAATATATATATTAATTATTAATAAAATGCATGTAACAATAAGTCTTTAAGTCTAATATTACAATAACTACAGTATTAGTGAAAATTAATTTGTCTTAAGTTGTCTATTGCATAAACCACAATTGAATCAGTGTACAATCGCAGAGCGTGCGACAAAATCAGAGTAAAATTATTTGTAGTTACGTGGGATTATTTGATTTAAACAGCGTGGTCCTCAAAATGGCCGTCACTACATTAAGGGGACCGTCCCAGAAAATGGTCACCTTTCCCTACTCTATACATCATAAAAAAATATTGGTTAGAGATAACTGATTGATTCTTTTTGCATGCTATAGAGTAAAGGATTGCGCTCCGTTATATATATAAATTTTAACTTTGCTCCCCCATTGGGGGGTGGGGGGCACCCCCCAAAAAGTCGAAAAAAATAGTTTTTTTTTTTTTTGTATATCTTCGGTACATCGCAACTATCAGAGCTCTTTACAGAATATTCCCCAAAAAATACTTGTGTTAGATCAACTCTAGCCTATAGCCATGTAAAAGGCCGAATTTTGAATTTCCTTTTTTTTCTTCTTCTTCTTTTTTTTGCGGGGGACAGCTTGACGTAGAGATCTATTTTTGATTTGTTTTTTCAGCATTTAAATATTATTATTTTGTGATTAAGGCAAAAGGCAAAAATTCGGCCTTTTACATGGCCTTGGGACGCCGAGGCTCTAGTGAAAGCAACAAACTGCATTTGGATCGCATGAAAATTACGCGAGTTGGGATGTACCGAAGATTCATAAAAAAATGACGAAGCTACGGCGTTTTGTATTTGGCCCCTTGCCAAAGTTCGTTACCTCTGTTATTTTTCTCTGAATCTAATATTATATATCAAAAAAATGCTTTTTTAGTTTACTTTGCAATGCAATGATTACCAAGTCAATAGGAATATTCATGTTCAATAGGGACGCTATTCTGTAAAGGTATGTAACTTTTTTTTTTTTTTTTTTCGTTGTTCATAAAAGTTGATATTTTCGTGTGAAAAGCTTAATAAATGCATTTTTACCATAGAGACAACTAATCTAAACCAGATGAAAACCTTTTTTATTTTTATTTTTTTTTTCCATTTTAATTTTATTTATTTATATATATATATATTTTTTTTTTTTTTGAAGAAATGGGGAACTGTGGATGGCAACATTAGTACAAAATCATTCTAATTATAAAGTCCTGGCATGAATACAACATGGTGGTTCAATTTTGAGAATTTTAAAAGCATATGAATTTAATACATTGAATTTGAGAACTTAGTAAAGTCGTTGAATATTTCCCATGCCTCACACAGGGGGGGGGGGAGGGGGAGATGGTCACTGGGTGTTTATAATTTTCGAGGAGGATCATATGTACATGAACGCACGCACATAAAGTTAAAAAGATTAATCATCATAATGTAATAGGCCTACATTGACTCATATCTAAATAAAATATATTAGTTATCCTCTCATACCATATTCTTTGATAATTGTCAGTATTAACAGATTGCAAAGGAGAACAAGTGTATAGTTTATGATTAGCCATTTGCACCCATTATCTTTACTAAGAAGTGCATAAAATCATGCAGACGCCTAGGTGTTGTGGGATATTTGCCAATTTATGGTGCCTAAGACTTACGGTAACGTCTAAACATATTCATTTTTATCGGGAACGCACGAAACGGATGCGATAGCTTTTTGAACGCCAGACGAAGACTACGCATACAACCAAGCTCAAAATTCCATATAGTTTTTATTTCAGAGCAGGTATTACTAAGTACTATCATCTTCAACATGAAATATCTGTATCTCGCTTATACATCCTAAGTTTAAAAATCTGACATTTAGTTAACATTCGTATTGAATTGGTCTTTACAACGGTAACTACCAATTTCAAATCAATTCAAATTGCCCCCTGCTGTGATGTACCAACCGTTGAGCGAAATGTAACGGAAATATTTCAATCCTTCCTTATAAGGCTATTTTTAAACATTAGTGCTTCGTATGTGATATACGTATATATTACCTCGTAAACTAAAACATATTACCAGGGAGTCTCGATCATAGCATATTTCGTGTGTAAAAGGACACAAAACATACATTTTTTTTTTTTTTATATATATATATATTTCACAAAATATTTCGTCATAAATCACGGTGATATTTTTTTTTCTGATATTGGTAAAAAAGTGTTCCTTGAACATTCACGAACTCATATCTATGCGCAATGTCATAATTAAATGCCTTATGCACGATTGCCGCTAGCAAAAGTCCACATAGGTGTACCTGGGTGCTCATTAGCAACGTACCTCTCCGGGTGCTGAGGGACTCGTGGGCCGGCTGCAAGACAACGAGCCATAGCAGGCGCTTAATACTCGTTTGGTAGTTTCCTCATCCATGTACCTATACTATACGCTACCTATCTCAATTTAACCTCCCCCCCCCTCTCTCTCTCAGGGACAGTCCCCTTAAAGAACGAGATGCTCGAATGCATAAAAATTCCACCTTGCATATTATGTGAGGTAAAACTGATACTGTTATTCTTTGACGTTATTTGCTAATAAGATTTGTAAACTTTTTCTCATGCGATAAAAGTTTGTTTAGGAGGGACAGCATCTGCATCGATAACATAAACATTAACAATGGGTTAACACGGAACTAGTGTCACTAGCGGAACTTCAGGTTTCATCTTTTTGTTTTGCACTAATATTTGTAAAGGAAGAAGTTGATAAAATCCTGTAATTGTTTGAGCAACAAGAAACTTAATTTTATTGACATTAATAGGATCTTCATAAAAACTAGGAAAACACATTTTCATAATTCAGTGTCCCTTTTTTGTTTAATCATGAATTTATACATTTGTATTGTGTGGCAATTACGCAAAAAGTAAATCCCAATTTAACCGCACAATTGCAGACAGTACTTATATAGGTGAAACATGCCTCCCATTCCTGTAGAGTTTCAACAAACACAATTTATAAATTTTTTAGTTGTATGGATGCCCTCGCCAGAGACCTAAGTCCCCCTACCGCACATTACAAAATTCATTCAAGAATCTAAGTTGACCTGACAGGACATGCCCTTCGGGTACTGCCTGATGCTTGGTCTTCACCACAGTAAGCTCAACATAATAGAAGCGAAACTCTGGAGCACTGACTGGACTTTAGCTGAGAGCAGCATTTTCTGTGTTATTTTGCCTTTGTGTTGTACTCATTCATGCCTGCAGATTATTTCTTGTCCTGAGGACTGCAACTTTTTATCCTCTACAAAGATATATTAAATTTCCCTAGCTTAGTGCTATACTATAAAGATTAACCCAAACATTATTTTCATGTAAATATGCACAGCTAGATAGAGCCTGATCTCAGGCTGAGAGCGGTGCTTTCCTTTATTTGTGGTGTTCCAATTCATGTCTGCAGATTATTTTTCATATCAAGGACTGCAACTTCTTGTCCTTTTTAAAATGTGATAAGATTATATGATGATCATTTTCAAAATATACTATACCTTATTTCTTAACCCACTTATGATGGGTGTCCCACCTATGAGACGCCCAGAAAAAAAAAAATTGAGGCTGTATTGGTACTCGTGCTCCGACTCACCAGCGAGCAGTGGCCATTGCTTGGGCAGAGTCTGGGCCAGCCCCGTGCACCGATTTTGTAGCTGCCCAGAAACTTTTTTTTCAGCTTCAAAATATACTGGCAGTAACGGGTTAAAGTAGGTCTCAAATATATCCATCAAATTAATAACTAAACAGGAATTAAAGCGCTCCCTCTCTCTCTCTCTCTGCATGTATGTTTCTCATTATTGACTTCTTTGCCTGATTCCCATAATTCCCCTCCTCACATTCGAATCATCCTGTCCTGGTTGAATGTGGGCCACCTCTCAAGGCAAGAAGGGCATGATCTCTCCAAGCCAGGTCTGGAGAGGAAACATTGTTTTCATTTTTGGCTATACTATCTTAGTGCATCTATACGGTAAAGGTAAATCATTTATAAGATAGGCGATTCAAGGATAAACATGTCAATTTTCCCCTGAAAAATGGTAATTTCTATGAGAGAGATGTGTACTGTAGATATTGTGTAATTTTGAATAGTGTATCAATGTCAACCAAAAACCTTTCCTAGCCCCCACAAGCCATATTATTCAATTGGGAGCTATGTCTCGGAACCCTTCCCAATCACCATGTTTCCCTATTGTTGTCTTTGCTGCCTGTACCCGTGTAGTCTCAGTACAATAATTATAAAACAATATACCATTCTAGTCTCCAACCAGTTCTTCCCATTTGGAAGCAGATAAACCTGATTTCTGGGCAGTATCAAAATCGGCACACGGGCCAGTCCAGGAACCTGTCTACGTACCGCCCTCCATGGGCGACAGAATCAGAATGTGAGCACTGATCTAGCGGCAATGTTTATTTATTTGGGTGTCACAAATGTGTGACACCCAGTGCAAGTTGGTTAAACCCAGTAATGCTAGGTAAAAAAGTGAAACAAATTGTTATGATCATGGAATTGGTGAGTTGACAGTTTCGTTTTTGTGCCCGGCTCATTCAGTAGTTTGTGAGCAACATAAGGCACCTGAAAGCTTGTATTTTGATATAGTTTTTTAGAATGATTTAAATTCTGAAGATTTAATTTCACTTATGTTGCTATTGCCTTTTACAGTAGAAATGATTCCACAACTATCAGATAAAAAGAATCCGTCCGATGAGTCAACAGCATGGGAATAGTCCTGACATGATGCCACCCACTACTTTGTCCACACTAGTCATGGCATGTACATACATGCCTCCCTCAGACAAAGGGTTAAACAAATGGAGGATAAAGCTTAACTTCTGTCAAAGAGGAACTAGAGGGAACACTTGTTTGGCTCCGGGAAATGCATCATGTACAATCAATCAATTCTGCTCTTATTTCCATACTTCACATAGTTGACAGGTTCACAGAACACAACATGATGACTTATGCAAAATTATGCAAAATAAGTTTCAAAACATTTCACTAAACTAGCTTAACCCAGTGCCTTATTTCCCATTTGACCGCAGCTCGTTTGGTAGTTTGCAAGTGACATTCGGCACCCAATATCAATTATTTTGCTATAATTTATAATAATTTCATAAATTTGAAGGTTTACCTTCACATTAGGTGCTATTGCCTAAAAGCTTTACCATATATATGAAGCCACTACTATTGGAGAAAAACAAACTTCGATGAGCAGGAATGGTCATGATACAATGTCATCCATTTTTCTGTCCACAACGGCCCTGGCATATACATACATGCCACCTGGTGGCAAGCGGTTAAAAAGGTTCAGAGCCAAGATCATGTTCAGCACAAAATATACCGGTAAAAAATTCTTTTTTTTTAAGAGAAATATATGTATACTAGATATATTGAGATTTCAAATGGTGCATGTGTGTGAACCTTCCTAACCTAGGGACACCACCCCCGAACCCCTATCCCAATCGCTGTATTACCATATAGTAAATATAATAGGAGTAGATGGGAACAAATAGGAAAAAACTAATTTCACAAGGGCATAGTGAACACACAAACTAATTGACATGTCACAGTAATGAGTTGTGGTCAGTTTACTATTCAAGACTGAAGTAAACATGTAGAGTGACTTAAAAAAAAAGTTCTTTGCCAAAGATGTTTAAATGCTTCTTATAAACTACATTGTGTGAGTGTACTCATTTTTTTGCTCTTCATGGTGTTGATTAAATCATATAGAACTGGAATATTTATTTTTCTTTATGATATAGTGCACATTGATATCCTCCAGTTTAACCATGAAATACATTCTTACCATTTAATCCCATGATGGGGCTTTGCACTCGGGACCGCTGTGAGCATGCGCTTAGTTAGGAGCTAGGTCATACCCCTGTACCCCCATGGTCATTAAACACCATACCTAACCTAACCTAGCCTTTTGATATTTATACAGGACATTCTTGCCATAGAATCCCCATATCCATGCCTTATAATAATACATACCTTTGGAGGACGAAAACACTGATGTTGTTTTACAATCTGTCAATTGTCTGAATTGTTTCTTTATATTTTGTTCTTTTGATATCAGGGGCACTAAACGGGCTCAGATATCAAACTAGGATGGTTACTTATGTCGATTCCTTCTTCATAGCCACTTAAGGGGGCCATTGCAATGAATTTTCAACTAATGTTTTTAAAAATACTCAAAAATTTGAAAAACTGTAATCTAGGAGGCTTTGGTAATCTCATGATGTAATGTTTCTGCTAAATACATAAAGATAAGAGAATTGTCTAAATCTCTAGTGTCCCCATTAGTATAGGACACTACTAATGATAGATGTTATTCCTGTAACTAATAAACATAACATGATGAGAAATATATTTCAAACACAGCTGCAGCAGTTGTTTGTTCGTATGAAATGCCTCATGAGGTACTGTAAAGGCACTGCGAAGCCTTTGATGACATGTGTACTTCTACAATGTGTAGTTATTATCATTAGTACCTTGCAAAACAGGGGGGCCAGGTACCAGCTACACTTCAGAATACCATGTAAATGCCATAGAATACATCAAGATTGATGCAGATATCAGAATTCTTTGATTTCAAAGCCTGATATATGAAAACTACACATTTATCAAAATTTTTTATCTCTCCATAACTACTTGGGCGATTCTAATGGGGTTTGGATCATTTGAAAGTTGAATAAATTTGCGATTTGCGATTTTCGTGACAATGTGATTTCAGGTGATAAAAACCCATGTTATATTTTATATTCATAACAATGAACATTAAAAAAAAATCCACTAAACTAAGAGGAAATTTCAAAATTCGAATCATGTCAAATTTGGGTATTGCTATAGATTTTTGATTTAAAAAAAAATGAATAAGTGAGATTTATAAAAAAAAAAAAAAAATCTTTTTAAATAACTTCATTATTTATTATCTAAATGATATGAAACATGGTGGTGTAAATCGTAAGATATGTATATATAGCATTAAAAGATCGTGAAAATCCGATCATAATTAAAGAACTTCATTCTCGACTGCAACTGTGTCCAGTTTTGTTTCTTGGTCATTTCTGTTTTAATTTTTTTCATTGTTCTTTACTGCTGTTCACTGGTTATTTTTTGTTTTGTGTGGATCTTAGTAGTTTATCAAAAAAAA
>NC_091557.1:20770564-20773064 GCF_042767895.1 Penaeus vannamei
CACACACATATATTACAGACAAACACATATACTACACACACACATACTACACACACACACATATAGTACACACACACATATACTACACACACACATATACTACACACACACATATACTACACACACACATATACTACACACACACATATTCTTCACACACACACATATACTACACACACACACATATACTACACACACACATATGCTGCACACACACACACACACACATATACTACACACACACACACACATATACTACACATAAACATATACTACACACACACATATACTACACACACACACATATACTACATACACACACATATACTACATACACACACATATACTACACACAGACATATACTACACACAGACACATATACTACACACAGACACATATACTACACACACACACATATACTACACACACACATATACTACACACACACATATACTACACACAGACACATATACTACACATACACATATACTACAAACACTACATATACTACACACACTACATATACTACACACACTACATATATTACACACACTACATATATTACACACACTACATATATTACACACACTACATATATTACACACACTACATATATTACACACACTACATATATTACACACACTACATATATTACACACACTACATATATTACACATACTACATATATTACACACACTACATATATTACACACACTACATATATTACACACACACACATATACCACACACACACACATAAACTACACACACACACATATACTACACACACACACATACTACACACACACACATATACTACACACACACACATAGTACACACACACACACATACTACACACACACACACATACTACACTCACACATACTACACACACACACATACTACACACACACACATACTACACACACACATATACTACACACACACATATACTACACACACACATATACTACACACACACATATACTACACACACACATATACTACACACACACATATATTACACACATATATTACACACACACATATATTACACATACACATTACACACATATATTACACACACACATATATTACATACACATATACTACACTCACACACACACATACTACACTCACACACACATACTACACTCACACACACACATACTACACTTACACACACACATACTACACTCACACACACATACTACACTCACACACACACATACTACACTCACACACACACATACACTCACACACACACATACTACACTCACACACACACATACTACACTCACACACACACATACTACACTCACACACACATACTACACTCACACACACACATACTACACTCACACACACATACTACACTCACACACACACATACTACACTCACACACACACATACTACACACACACACACACATACTACACTCACACACACACATACTACACACACACACACACATACTACACTCACACACACATACACACACACACACATAATACACTCACACACACATACACACACACACACATAATACACTCACACACACTACACACACACACACTTACTACACACACACACACTTACTACACACACACACATACTACACTCACACACACACATACTACACACACACACATACTACACTCACACACACACACTACGCACACACACACTATGCACACACACACACTACGCACACACACACACATTACGCATACACACACACATTACGCATACACACACTATGCACAGACACACTACGCACAGACACACACACTACGCACAGACACACACACACACTACGCACAGACACACACACGCTATGCACAGACACACACACACTACGCACAGACACACACACACTACGCACAGACACACACACACACTACGCACAGACACACACACACACTACGCACAGACACACACACACTACGCACAGACACACACACACACTACGCACAGACACACACACACACCACGCACAGACACACACACACACTACGCACAGACACACACACACACTGCACACACACACACACTGCACACACACACACACTGCACACACACACTGCACACACACACTACACACACACATACTTACTACACACACACATACTTACTACACACACACACACTTACTACACACACACACATACTACACTCACACACACACACATACTACACTCACACACACACACACATACTACACTCACACACACACATGCTACACATACACACATACTACACTCACACACACACACTACGCACACACACACTACGCGCACACACACACTACGCACACACACACACATTACGCATACACACACTATGCACAGACACACTACGCACAGACACACACACTACGCACAGACACACACACACACTACGCACAGACACACACACACGCTACGCACAGACACACACACACGCTACGCACAGACACACACACACGCTACGCACAGACACACACACACACTACGCA
>NC_091557.1:20778064-20779949 GCF_042767895.1 Penaeus vannamei
AGAAAGGGATCTGTAATCCCGGGCCGGTTCCAGGAGCAACTTTTGAGTGTGACTGACCATGTTGTGCGACGATCACTACTTGTACATACAGTGGTGCCCCAGACAATACTTTTTTGGGAGTATATCTTGCACCTTTATCAACATTTCACATGGGGATTGGCCTTTAATTTTTTTTTTTTTTAATTATTATTATTATTATTATTATTATTATTATTATTATTATTATTATTATTATTATTATTATTATTATAGAAATACTGCTACTTCAGATAATTTTTATTTATTGCTTATTTTTCTTGATCTTATCTCATCAGGATCCATGGATAAAAAGAAAAAAAATGGCTTATAAGGAACAGTGTTATGAGGAGTAAATATTCGAAACAAGAAATCAACTATGGGAAAGGTTCTCTTGATTCTTTCAGCTTAATCGTTTGATATTTTATTGGATGAGCAAACTTAGGTTACATGGAAGCCATGCAGGTTTAGCACCCCCATGGTATTACTGGGAAGGTTAACCCTGTTGCAGCCTAAAAAGGAGGCATATTAATTATATATTGTCTATATCTTATAAATTTTCTTTATGATCACAATTTATAGAATTAAGAAAAAAAAAATTCTTTCCAATTAGCTTAAATCTGGCATACTGTCAAGGGTAGGGTAAGCTTTTTGGGGGCTGATTTTCAAAACAGAGTTGCTTCAGAGGACATTATAGGAAATATGTCAGGCTAGTAAGTACCATGCTACCAGATAGTTATATTTTGGACATGTTACTTGTTACTTGTTTCCAAAAGGGATGAAACCTTGTTATAAACAGTTTTTTAATAATTTCATAATTTGCCATATTAGGGACTATATATGATATATATTTGTAATATACCTTTGTTCTGAATTAATTTAAGAATTGAAATAATTAAAATTTTGAGGATCTACCTGTTGGTGCATTACTGCAGCTAGACTTTTTTTTTCGCTTTGAGTTTTGGGGCAGGATACCACTGACTTTACCTATCCTTAATTCCTTCTGAGAAACAAAGTAGATGCTATCAGATGAGTGAGAAATGGTGAGGAGATTAAAATATCAGTTGGGATTGGGCTACATTGTACTTTTGGTGATATCCCTGTTAAGATACCAGACTCAGAATGGTTGCATTATCATGTGAAACTCATGTGGCTGAGCTGTGTAACTCATACAAGACAGTTTGTAGCTGTAAATTTATATCTTGTCTAAAGATGTTTTACTTCATTTCTAAATTCCATGCTTCAGTTACCAGCTCTATCCCGCCCCAACATTTAAATTCCCTCCCATACAAGAACACCAAAGCTCTAATCCTATATTTTATACTGTGATTGTTAAATCAGTTCAAAATGGGTTTCATGATTTTAAGGTATATTCATTACATGTACATAAATGTAAAGTACACATTCAGTGTGTTAGATTATTAAATATTGTTTTTTTTTCCCTTTTTTTTATCGACTGGAAAAAGTGTGCTTAAATGTTTTCTATTTATGTTGGTTTGTAATTGCAATTTTAACGGCTATTAAGTGTCATAGGTTATTGGTTGGAGTACTCTAGTGAGTCAGCAGTGAAAAGGGTTTTCAGAATAAATTGATATGGCAAATTTACTCTCCTGGTTATAGTATTTGTAGATATTGTTTCTACAAAAGATAAGCAATATAGGGTTAAATTAATAGAAACATCTATGTAGAAAATGGAATATTAATTGGGCTTGATCGGCTTTATTGAATTTGGGGGTCTGCTGACTTTCTAGAGCACCTTGATTTGGAAAGAAATAAAATTTGTATACAGGTGTGAAGTAATACAGCGAGCAGTCAGCAAATCTTATGGGTACTATACTCACAAAGTGCACAGCTGTCTTTGTTGCCATTC
>NC_091557.1:20787949-20798778 GCF_042767895.1 Penaeus vannamei
GTGCAAGTGTGTGCGTACATGTGTGTGCCTATAAGTGCAAGCGTGTGCGTACATGTGTGTGCCTATAAGTGCGTGTGTGTGCGTACATGTGTGTGCCTATAAGTGCAAGCGTGTGCGTACATGTGTGTGCCTATAAGTGCGTGTGTGTGCGTACATGTGTGTGCCTATAAGTGCGAATGTGTGCGTACATGTGTGTGCCTATAAGTGCGAGTGTGTACGTACATGTGTGTGCCTATAAGTGCGAATGTGTGCGTACATGTGTGTGCCTATAAGTGCGTGTGTGTGCGTACATGTGTGTGCCTATAAGTGCGTGTGTGTACGTACATGTGTGTGCCTATAAGTGCGTGTGTGTGCGTACATGTGTGTGCTTATAAGTGCAAGCGTGTGCGTACATGTGTGTGCCTATAAGTGCGTGTGTGGGCGTACATGTGTGTGCCTATAAGTGCAAGCGTGTGCGTACATGTGTGTGCCTATAAGTGCGAGTGTGTGCGTACATGTGTGTGCCTATAAGTGCGAGTGTGTACGTACATGTGTGTGCCTATAAGTGCGTGTGTGTACGTACATGCGTGTGCCTATAAGTGTGTGTGTGTGCGTACATGTGTGTGCCTATAAGTGCGTGTGTGTGCGTACATGTGTGTGCCTATAAGTGCGTGTGTGTACGTACATGTGTGTGCCTATAAGTGCGTGTGTGTACGTACATGTGTGTGCCTATAAGTGCGAGTGTGTACGTACATGTGTGTGCCTATAAGTGCGTGTGTGTACGTACATGTGTGTGCCTATAAGTGCGTGTGTGTACGTACATGTGTGTGCCTATAAGTGCGTGTGTGTGTGTACATGTGTGTGCCTATAAGTGCGTGTGTGTGTGTACATGTGTGTGCCTATAAGTGTGAGTGTGTGCGTACATGTGTGTGCCTATAAGTGCGAGTGTGTGCGTACATGTGTGTGCCTATAAGTGCGAGTGTGTGCGTACATGTGTGTGCCTATAAGTGCGAGTCGAGTGTGTATGTACATGTGTGTGCCTATAAGTGCGAGTCGAGTGTGTATGTACATGTGTGTGCCTATAAGTGCGAGTGTGTACGTACATGTGTGTGCGTACATGTGCGTGCCTATAAGTGCGAGTGTGTACGTACATGTGTGTGCCTATAAGTGCGTGTGTGTGCGTACATGTGTGTGCCTATAAGTGCGAGTGTGTGCGTACATGTGCGTGCCTATAAGTGCGAGTCGAGTGTGTACGTACATGTGTGTGCCTATAAGTGCGAGTGTGTACGTACATGTGTGTGCGTACATGTGCGTGCCTATAAGTGCGAGTGTGTACGTACATGTGTGTGCCTATAAGTGCGTGTGTGTGCGTACATGTGTGTGCCTATAAGTGCGTGTGTGTGCGTACATGTGTGTGCGAGTCGAGTGTGTGCGTACATGTGTGTGCCTATAAGTGCGAGTGTGTGCGTACATGTGTGTGCCTATAAGTGTGAGTGTGTACGTACATGTGTGTGCGTACATGTGCGTGCCTATAAGTGCGAGTGTGTGCGTACATGTGTGTGCCTATAAGTGCGTGTGTGTCCGTACATGTGTGTGCCTATAAGTGCGAGTGTGTACGTACATGTGTGTGCCTATAAGTGCGAGTGTGTACGTACATGTGTGTGCCTATAAGTGCGAGTGTGTACGTACATGTGTGTGCCTATAAGTGCGGATGTGTACGTACATGTGTGTGCCTATAAGTGCGAGTGTGTACGTACATGTGTGTGCCTATAAGTGCGAGTGTGTGCGTACATGTGTGTGCCTATAAGTGCGTGTGTGTACGTACATGTGTGTGCCTATAAGTGCGAGTGTGTGCGTACATGTATGCCTATAAGTGCGAGTGTGTGCGTACCTGTGTGTGCCTATAAGTGCGAGTGTGTACGTACATGTGTGTGCCTATAAGTGCGTGTGTGTACGTACATGTGTGTGCCTATAAGTGCGAGTGTGTACGTACATGTGTGTGCCTATAAGTGCAAGTGTGTACGTACATGTGTGTGCCTATAAGTGCAAGTGTGTACGTACATGTGTGTGCCTATAAGTGCGAGCGTGCACGTACATGTGTGTGCCTATAAGTGCGAGTGTACGTACATGTGTGTGCCTATAAGTGCGAGCGTGCACGTACATGTGTGTGCCTATAAGTGCAAGTGTGTACGTACATGTGTGTGCCTGTAAGTGCGTGTGTGTGTGTACATGTGTGTGCCTATAAGTGCGTGTGTGTGCGTACATGTGTGTGCCTATAAGTGCGAGTGTGTGCGTACATGTGTGTGCCTATAAGTGCGTGTGTGTACGTACATGTGTGTGCCTATAAGTGCGAGTGTGTACGTACATGTGTGTGCCTATAAGTGCGAGTGTGTACGTACATGTGTGTGCCTATAAGTGCGTGTGTGTACGTACATGTGTGTGCCTATAAGTGCGTGTGTGTGTGTACATGTGTGTGCCTATAAGTGCGTGTGTGTGCGTACATGTGTGTGCCTATAAGTGCGACTGTGTACGTACATGTGTGTGCCTATAAGTGCGAGTGTGTACGTACATGTGTGTGCCTATAAGTGCGTGTGTGTACGTACATACGTGTGCCTATAAGTGCGAGCGTGTGCGTACATGTGTGTGCGTACATGTGTGTGCCTATAAGTGCGTGTGTGTGCGTACATGTGTGTGCCTATGAGTGCAAGTGTGTACGTACATGTGTGTGCCTATAAGTGAGAGTGTGTACGTACATGCGTGTGCCTATAAGTGCGTGTGTGTACGTACATGTGCGTGCCTATAAGTGCGTGTGTATGCGTACATGTGTGTGTCTATAAGTGCGTATGTGTGCGTACATGTGTGTGCCTATAAGTGCGTATGTGTGCGTACATGTGTGTGCCTATAAGTGCATGTGTGTACGTACATGTGTGTGCCTATAAGTGCGTGTGTGTGTGTACATGTGTGTGCCTATAAGTCCGAGTGTGTACGTACATGTGTGTGCCTATAAGTGCGTGTGTGTGTGTACATGTGTGTGCCTATAAGTGCGTGTGTGTACGTACATGTGTGTGCCTATAAGTGCAAGTGTGTACGTACATGTGTGTGCCTATAAGTGCGTGTGTGTACGTACATGTGTGTGCCTATAAGTGCGAGTGTGTACGTACATGTGTGTGCCTATAAGTGCGAGTGTGTACGTACATGTGTGTGCCTATAAGTGCGTGTGTGTACGTACATGTGTGTGCCTATAAGTGCGAGTGTGTACGTACATGTGTGTGCGTACATGTGTGTGCCTATAAGTGCAAGTGTGTACGTACATGTGTGTGCCTATAAGTGCGTGTGTGTACGTACATGTGTGTGCCTATAAGTGCGTGTGTGTGCTTACATGCGTGTGCCTATAAATGCGTATGTGTACGTACATGTGTGTGCCTATAAGTGCGTGTGTGTACGTACATGTGTGTGTGCATATAAGTGCGTGTGTGTGCGTACATGTGTGTGCCTATAAGTGCGAGTGTGTGCGTACATGTGTGTGCCTATAAGTGAGAGTGTGTGCGTACATGTGTATGCCTATAGGTGCGAGTGTGTACGTACATGTGTGTGCCTATAAGTGCGAGTGTGTACGTACATGCGTGTGCCTATAAGTGCGTGTGTGTACGTACATGTGTGTGCCTATAAGTGCGTGTGTGTACGTACATGTGTGTGCCTATAAGTGCGAGTGTGTACGTACATGTGTGTGCCTATAAGTGCGAGCGTGTGCGTACATGTGTGTGCCTATAAGTGCGTGTGTGTGCGTACATGTGTGTGCCTATAAGTGCAAGTGTGTACGTACATGTGTGTGCCTATAAGTGCGTGTGTGTGCGTACATGTGTGTGCCTATAAGTGCGTGTGTGTGCGTACATGTGTGTGCCTATAAGTGCAAGTGTGTACGTACATGTGTGTGCCTATATGTGCGTGTGTGTGCGTACATGTGTGTGCCTATAAGTGCGTGTGTGTGCGTACATGTGTGTGGCCTTTAGATATTACAACTCACTAACATCCTGTCACGAATACTAATGATGGCTGAAGCCTCCTTCGTAGCTTAGTTAGCGTCTAAACCTGATTCGAAAACTAATTTCCGTTTTAACGAGTTCAAAGACGAATCTAAATGCGTTTTTTTTTTTTTTTGAGGGGGGGGGGGATATTTGGCTCTTTTTACCTCCGATCTATTGCGTCGTTTCTTCTTTCTTTCTTTTTTCTTTCTTTTTTCTTTTTGATTTTTCTTTGTCTCTCTGTTTTCTCTTTCTCTCGCGAGCGATTTATCGTTCTTTTTTAAGTTATGTCTCTCTCTTTCTTTCTATCTTTCTTTCTTTCTTTCTTTGTCTGTGCCTCTCTCTCTCTCTCTCTCTCTCTCTCTCTCTCTCTCTCTCTCTCTCTCTCTCTCTCTCTCTCTCTCTCTCTCTCTCTCTCTCTCTCTCTCTCTCTCTCTCTCTCTCTCTCTCTCTCTCTCTCTCTGTTTTACTCTCTATTTCTGTCTTGTCTATTTTTCTGTTTTATGCTTTATATATAATGGTCAAATAAGCTTCTTAACAGGAAGAAAGCAACATATAATTGGTTAAGCAAGCTATGTACTGTTACTCTTTTATATTTTTGGAATATTATGTCGATAAGGCCAAAAATGCAATAAAGAGCAGATAAGAGTACTTCTGTTTCATTGCACTGATGTTGCAGATAAGAGTACTTCTGTTTTATTGCACTGATGTTGCAGATAAGAGTACTTCTGTTTCATTGTACTGATGTTGCAGATAAGAGTACTTCTGTTTCATTGCACTGATGTTGCAGATGAGAGTACTTCTGTTTCATTGCATTGATGTTGCAGATAAGAGTACTTCTGTTTTATTGCACTGATGTTGCAGATAAGAGTACTTCTGTTTTATTGCATTGATGTTGCAGATAAGAGTACTTCTGTTTCATTGTATTGATGTTGCAGATAAGAGTACTTCTGTTTCATTGCACTGATGTTGCAGATAAGAGTACTTCTGTTTTATTGCATTGATGTTGCAGATAAGAGTACTTCTGTTTCATTGTACTGATGTTGCAGATAAGAGTACTTCTGTTTTATTGCACTGATGTTGCAGATAAGAGTACTTCTGTTTCATTGCACTGATGTTGCAGATAAGAGTACTTCTGTTTCATTGCATTGATGTTGCAGATAAGAGTACTTCTGTTTTATTGCACTGATGTTGCAGATAAGAGTACTTCTGTTTCATTGCATTGATGTTGCAGATAAGAGTACTTCTGTTTTATTGCACTGATGTTGCAGATAAGAGTACTTCTGTTTTATTGCACTGATGTTGCAGATAAGAGTACTTCTGTTTTATTGCACTGATGTTGCAGATAAGAGTACTTCTGTTTTATTGCACTGATGTTGCAGATAAGAGTACTTCTGTTTCATTGCACTGATGTTGCAGATAAGAGTACTTCTGTTTTATTGCACTGATGTTGCAGATAAGAGTACTTCTGTTTCATTGCATTGATGTTGCAGATAAGAGTCCTTCTGTTTTTATTGCATTGATGTTGCAGATAAGAGTACTTCTGTTTCATTGCACTGATGTTGCAGATAAGAGTACTTCTGTTTTATTGCATTGATGTTGCAGATAAGAGTACTTCTGTTTCATTGCATTGATGTTGCAGATAAGAGTACTTCTGTTTTATTGCACTGATGTTGCAGATAAGAGTACTTCTGTTTTTATTGCACTGATGTTGCAGATGAGAGTACTTCTGTTTTTATTGCATTGATGTTGCAGATAAGAGTACTTCTGTTTCATTGCACTGATGTTGCAGATAAGAGTACTTCTGTTTCATTGCACTGATGTTGCAGATAAGAGTACTTCTGTTTCATTGCACTGATGTTGCAGATAAGAGTACTTCTGTTTCATTGCACTGATGTTGCAGATGAGAGTACTTCTGTTTTTATTGCACTGATGTTGCAGATGAGAGTACTTCTGTTTTTATTGCACTGATGTTGCAGATGAGAGTACTTCTGTTTTTATTGCACTGATGTTGCAGATGAGAGTACTTCTGTTTTTATTGCACTGATGTTCCAGATGAGAGTACTTCTGTTTCATTGCACTGATGTTGCAGGTAAGAGTACTTCTGTTTTATTTTACTGATGTTGCAGATAAGAGTACTTCTGTTTTTATTGCATTGATGTTGCAGATAAGAGTACTTCTGTTTCATTGCACTGATGTTGCAGGTAAGAGTACTTCTGTTTTATTTTACTGATGTTGCAGATAAGAGTACTTCTGTTTCATTGCACTGATGTTGCAGATAAGAGTACTTCTGTTTCATTGCACTGATGTTGCAGATGAGAGTACTTCTGTTTTTATTGCACTGATGTTGCAGATGAGAGTACTTCTGTTTTTATTGCACTGATGTTGCAGATGAGAGTACTTCTGTTTCATTGCACTGATGTTGCAGATAAGAGTACTTCTGTTTCATTGCACTGATGTTGCAGATAAGAGTACTTCTGTTTCATTGCACTGATGTTGCAGATGAGAGTACTTCTGTTTTTATTGCACTGATGTTGCAGATGAGAGTACTTCTGTTTTTAATGCACTGATGTTCCAGATGAGAGTACTTCTGTTTCATTGCACTGATGTTGCAGATAAGAGTACTTCTGTTTCATTGCACTGATGTTGCAGATAAGAGTACTTCTGTTTCATTGCACTGATGTTGCAGATGAGAGTACTTCTGTTTTTATTGCACTGATGTTGCAGATGAGAGTACTTCTGTTTTTATTGCACTGATGTTGCAGATGAGAGTACTTCTGTTTTTATTGCACTGATGTTCCAGATGAGAGTACTTCTGTTTTTATTGCACTGATGTTGCAGATGAGAGTACTTCTGTTTCATTGCACTGATGTTGCAGATAAGAGTACTTCTGTTTCATTGCACTGATGTTGCAGATGAGAGTACTTCTGTTTCATTGCACTGATGTTGCAGATGAGAGTACTTCTGTTTCATTGCACTGATGTTGCAGATAAGAGTACTTCTGTTTCATTGCACTGATGTTGCAGATAAGAGTACTTCTGTTTCATTGTACTGATGTTGCAGATAAGAGTACTTCTGTTTCATTGCACTGATGTTGCAGATAAGAGTACTTCTGTTTCATTGCATTGATGTTGCAGATAAGAGTACTTCTGTTTCATTGCACTGATGTTGCAGATAAGAGTACTTCTGTTTCATTGCACTGATGTTGCAGATAAGAGTACTTCTGTTTCATTGCACTGATGTTGCAGATAAGAGTACTTCTGTTTCATTGCACTGATGTTGCAGATAAGAGTACTTCTGTTTCATTGCACTGATGTTGCAGATAAGAGTACTTCTGTTTTATTGCACTGATGTTGCAGATAAGAGTACTGTTTTATTGCACTGATGTTGCAGATAAGAGTACTTCTGTTTCATTGTACTGATGTTGCAGATAAGAGTACTTCTGTTTCATTGCACTGATGTTGCAGATAAGAGTACTTCTGTTTCATTGCATTGATGTTGCAGATAAGAGTACTTCTGTTTCATTGCACTGATGTTGCAGATAAGAGTACTTCTGTTTCATTGCATTGATGTTGCAGATAAGAGTACTTCTGTTTCATTGCACTGATGTTGCAGATAAGAGTACTTCTGTTTCATTGCACTGATGTTGCAGATAAGAGTACTTCTGTTTCATTGCACTGATGTTGCAGATAAGAGTACTTCTGTTTCATTGCACTGATGTTGCAGATAAGAGTACTTCTGTTTTATTGCACTGATGTTGCAGATAAGAGTACTGTTTTATTGCACTGATGTTGCAGATAAGAGTACTTCTGTTTCATTGTACTGATGTTGCAGATAAGAGTACTTCTGTTTCATTGCACTGATGTTGCAGATAAGAGTACTTCTGTTTCATTGCATTGATGTTGCAGATAAGAGTACTTCTGTTTCATTGCACTGATGTTGCAGATAAGAGTACTTCTGTTTCATTGCATTGATGTTGCAGATAAGAGTACTTCTGTTTCATTGCATTGATGTTGCAGATAAGAGTACTTCTGTTTCATTGCACTGATGTTGCAGATAAGAGTACTTCTGTTTCATTGCACTGATGTTGCAGATAAGAGTACTTCTGTTTCATTGCACTGATGTTGCAGATAAGAGTACTTCTGTTTCATTGCACTGATGTTGCAGATAAGAGTACTTCTGTTTCATTGCACTGATGTTGCAGATAAGAGTACTTCTGTTTCATTGCACTGATGTTGCAGATAAGAGTACTTCTGTTTCATTGCACTGATGTTGCAGATAAGAGTACTTCTGTTTCATTGCACTGATGTTGCAGATAAGAGTACTTCTGTTTTTATTGCATTGATGTTGCAGATAAGAGTACTTCTGTTTCATTGCACTGATGTTGCAGATAAGAGTACTTCTGTTTCATTGCATTGATGTTGCAGATAAGAGTACTTCTGTTTCATTGCACTGATGTTGCAGATAAGAGTACTTCTGTTTCATTGCACTGATGTTGCAGATAAGAGTACTTCTGTTTCATTGCATTGATGTTGCAGATAAGAGTACTTCTGTTTCATTGCACTGATGTTGCAGATAAGAGTACTTCTGTTTTATTGCACTGATGTTGCAGATAAGAGTACTTCTGTTTTATTGCATTGATGTTGCAGATAAGAGTACTTCTGTTTTATTGCATTGATGTTGCAGATAAGAGTGCTTCTGTTTTATTGCACTGATGTTGCAGATAAGAGTACTTCTGTTTCATTGCACTGATGTTGCAGATAAGAGTACTTCTGTTTTATTGCACTGATGTTGCAGATAAGAGTACTTCTGTTTTATTGCATTGATGTTGCAGATAAGAGTACTTCTGTTTTATTGCATTGATGTTGCAGATAAGAGTACTTCTGTTTCATTACACTGATGTTGCAGATAAGAGTACTTCTGTTTCATTGCACTGATGTTGCAGATAAGAGTACTTCTGTTTTATTTTACTGATGTTGCAGATAAGAGTACTTCTGTTTCATTGCACTGATGTTGCAGATAAGAGTACTTCTGTTTCATTGCACTGATGTTGCAGATAAGAGTACTTCTGTTTTATTGCACTGATGTTGCAGATAAGAGTACTTCTGTTTTTATTGCATTGATGTTGCAGATAAGAGTACTTCTGTTTTATTTTACTGATGTTGCAGATAAGAGTACTTCTGTTTCATTGTACTGATGTTGCAGATGAGAGTACTTCTGTTTTATTGCACTGATGTTGCAGATAAGAGTACTTCTGTTTTATTTTACTGATGTTGCAGATAAGAGTACTTCTGTTTTATTGTACTGATGTTGCAGATAAGAGTACTTCTGTTTTATTGCACTGATGTTGCAGATAAGAGTACTTCTGTTTCATTGTACTGATGTTGCAGATAAGAGTACTTCTGTTTCATTGCACTGATGTTGCAGATAAGAGTACTTCTGTTTTATTGCACTGATGTTGCAGATAAGAGTACTTCTGTTTCATTGCATTGATGTTGCAGATAAGAGTACTTCTGTTTTATTGCACTGATGTTGCAGATAAGAGTACTTCTGTTTTTATTGCATTGATGTTGCAGATAAGAGTACTTCTGTTTTATTTTACTGATGTTGCAGATAAGAGTACTTCTGTTTCATTGCATTGATGTTGCAGATAAGAGTACTTCTGTTTCATTGTACTGATGTTGCAGATAAGAGTACTTCTGTTTCATTGTACTGATGTTGCAGATAAGAGTACTTCTGTTTTATTGCATTGATGTTGCAGATAAGAGTACTTCTGTTTTATTGCATTGATGTTGCAGATAAGAGTACTTCTGTTTTATTTTACTGGTGTTGCAGATAAGAGTACTTCTGTTTCATTGCACTGATGTTGCAGATAAGAGTACTTCTGTTTCATTGCACTGATGTTGCAGATAAGAGTACTTCTGTTTTATTGCACTGATGTTGCAGATAAGAGTACTTCTGTTTCATTGCACTGATGTTGCAGATAAGAGTACTTCTGTTTCATTGCACTGATGTTGCAGATAAGAGTACTTCTGTTTCATTGCATTGATGTTGCAGATAAGAGTACTTCTGTTTTATTGCACTGATGTTGCAGATAAGAGTACTTCTGTTTTATTGCATTGATGTTGCAGATAAGAGTACTTCTGTTTTATTGCACTGATGTTGCAGATAAGAGTACTTCTGTTTTATTGCACTGATGTTGCAGATAAGAGTACTTCTGTTTCATTGCACTGATGTTGCAGATAAGAGTACTTCTGCTTCATTGCACTGATGTTGCAGATAAGAGTACTTCTGTTTCATTGCATTGATGTTGCAGATAAGAGTACTTCTGTTTCATTGTATTGATGTTGCAGATAAGAGTACTTCTGTTTCATTGTATTGATGTTGCAGATAAGAGTACTTCTGTTTCATTGCACTGATGTTGCAGATAAGAGTACTTCTGTTTCATTGCACTGATGTTGCAGATAAGAGTAATTCTGTTTCATTGCACTGATGTTGCAGATAAGAGTACTTCTGTTTTATTGTACTGATGTTGCAGATAAGAGTACTTCTGTTTCATTGCACTGATGTTGCAGATAAGAGTACTTGTTTTATTGCACTGATGTTGCAGATAAGAGTACTTCTGTTTCATTGTACTGATGTTGCAGATAAGAGTACTTCTGTTTTATTGCACTGATGTTGCAGATAAGAGTACTTCTGTTTTATTGCATTGATGTTGCAGATAAGAGTACTTCTGTTTCATTGCACTGATGTTGCAGATAAGAGTACTTCTGCTTCATTGCACTGATGTTGCAGATAAGAGTACTTCTGTTTCATTGCATTGATGTT
>NC_091557.1:20814278-20819278 GCF_042767895.1 Penaeus vannamei
GGCTCCTGGTACCAGTGCCTAAGGCCCACATCGTTGGACATGGTACAGCAATGCGGGTAATGCAGGCAAGGAGATCGACCACATTCTCATTAGCACTCGGTGGAGGATCCTCCAGAACTGCAGGGTTTATAGGAATGCCGAGTTCTGTGGTACTGACCATAGATTGGTTGTGGCTACCCTCCGGGTTCACTTCCAAACTCCCTAGCGGCCCAATGACCACCCTAGGGTGTTTCATCTGGACAGACTGAAGGAGATGGCG
Organism: Penaeus vannamei; assembly: GCF_042767895.1. Lineage (NCBI taxonomy): Eukaryota > Metazoa > Arthropoda > Malacostraca > Decapoda > Penaeidae > Penaeus > Penaeus vannamei. Next base: position 20,814,538 of record NC_091557.1, read on the forward strand.
TGTGCTTGGAGGTTTGCTGAGACAATCTCTGATTGGTTCACAGCGCTTGACAATCTGACGGACCCTGTACTTCTGTGTGATACCTTCAAGCGCGAAACGCTTGATGCAGCCCAAGAATCGATTGGAGAACATCCGAGAACAAGACAATATAATCTCTCAGGAGACACTGGAAGCCTCAGATGCTCGCCGAGCAGCTCGTCTGGCAGGGGATCAGGATTTGCACCGTTCTCAGGTGCGCAGAACTCGGTCTGTTAAGAAGGGACAAGGAACAGTTTATTAGGAGTGTTGCTGAGGAGGTCGAAGGCCATTATTTAGTAAACGGATTGGCCTGGCAGCAGGGGTCATGAACTCTCTTGACAAGAGTATTTGGAGATGCCGGTACCTGTGCAGAAAGGGTTATCAAGGCCCTGATAATGCCGGTTTTGCTATACGATAGTGAAACCTGGACATTATCCAGTGCCCTGGAGTCTCGTCATGATGCCTTTTGTAATAGGTCCTTGTGCCAGATCATGGGGTACTGTTGGCGGGACCATGTGTCTATCCAACGGTTGCACCGTGAGACTGGCACAGGACCTGTTACTTGCACAATCCGTGATCGCCAACTCAGGCTATATGGCCAATTGACTCGCTTCCCACAGGCTGATCCTGCTCATCAGGTTGTATCTATTCGAGACTTCCCTGGGTGGAGGAGGCCTGTGAGACGACCAAGGAGGTTGTGGCTTGGGCAGATCCATCCAACCTGTTGTGAGGAGCTTGAGATGGGCCGAGTCACTAGCTGGCAGCTTGCCATGAGGATCCCAAAAGGTGGATGCGGCTATGCACCCCCATCGGCATTAGCTCCTAATGATATATATATACATATATATATATATATATATATATATATATATATATGTATGTATATATATATATATATATATATATATATATATATATATATATATATACACACACACATATATGTATATATATATGTGTGTGTGTGTATGTACATGTATATGTTTATATAAACACACAAACACGCACACACTGCACACACATACACACACATAAATAGATATATGAAGATATAGATATAGACATATATATATATATATATATATATATATATATATATATATATGTATATATGCCGAGATCATTATTTATTGGACATTTTAAAAAGTGCGTTGGTTCTAATTTCAAAGATGTTAATATGTCACCGAAACATTTGATTTCATATTTTTATATTTTTAAAGGTATATCAATCTAGCAATCTAGTTTTATAACAAATAGAGTAAATTATAACAATTATTTATAAATTGTTTGTTTAAATATAAACAATTCATTTGGGGGGAAGCATTAAGTTCATTATTTTGATTTCTCTTCAGGCAGTCCTTCCCTTCCTCCCGTACAGAGGTATGTTAAATGCTGGTCTTTAAAGTCATTTTTTCCCCTGATATTATATATTGTAACGTTTGATGTGTATTAACACAATTGTTGAATCCCTTTGTATTGATTTATGATAATTGAGATGAGTCCTTGCCTTCCTCCCGTGCAGAGAGAGAGCAACAGAAATGATTGAGAAAATGCAGCAAAAACAACACGCCATAATGCTTTGTTGATAGGGTACATTTATGTTATTTTATCAGTTATTTTAATTACCTGTGGATACAGCCTGTTCATTATCATTTACTTATTGAATAGAATGTTAATGGTTAAAAACATTTCCATGAACGTTATAAGATTTGGTATGCACTCAACACATGCTTGCACACACACACATTTAGATATAAGTAGATATAGATATATACATACATGTATGTTTAAACATATATTTATACATATACATATATCTATCTATTTACGTATGTATATAAATACATATATATATATATATATATATATATATATATATATATATATATATATATATACATGTTTATATACATATACCTAAATATGTCATTGTAGAGCACCGTCGGGAGTTCGGGCATGGGCTGCTTGCAGCCTACATCGATCTCAAGAAGGCGTTCGATACAGTGCATTGGGAATCACTCTGGGAGATCCTGAGACTGAGAGGAATTCCAACAAGGATTATTAGACTAATAGCAAGTGTATACTGGTACTGAAAGTGCTGTAAAGTGTGGTGGGGGCCTGTCAAGCCTCTTTCCTGTTAGTTCAGGAGTGAGGCAAGGCTGTGTCCCTGTACCAACACTTTTCAACACTTGCATGGACTAGATACTGGGCAGAGCTACTGTTCAAAGTTAATGTGGAGCAACTCTGGGCAATATCAAGGTTACCGACCTTGACTTTGCTGATGATGTTGCCATTCTATCTTGGAAAGTCCTTGGAAACCTTAGTGGTGGCTCTCGATGCATTTAGTAATGAAGTGAAACCCTTGGGTTTAGAGGTCTCCTGGACCAAGACCAAGATCCAGGACTTTGGAGACTTGCTAGCAGAACCTGTCTGTCAGTACGTGCTTGCAGTGAGGACATTGAAGTCACAGACATACCTTGGTAGTGTAGTTCATAACTCTGGGCTATCAGACCAGAAAGTCAGCAGACGGATTGGCCTGGCAGCAGGGGTCATGAACTCTCTCAACAAGAGTATTTGGATATGCTGGTACCTGTGCAGAAGGACCAAGCTACGGGTTTTCAATGCCCTGATAATGCCAGTTTTGCTCTATGATAGTGAAACCTGGACATTATCCAGTGCACTGAAGTCTTGTCTTGATGGCGGGACCATGTGTCCAACCAACGGATGCACAATGAGACTGGCATAGGACCTGTTACCTACACAATCCGGGATCGCCAACTCAGGCTACACAGCCACCTGGCTAGCTTCCCCCAGGATGATCCTGCCCACCAGGGTGGAGGAAGCCTGTGGGACGACCTAGGAGGTTGTGGCTTTGGCAGATCGAGCAAACCTGTCGCGAGGAACTCGAGATGGGTCGAGCCCCTGCCTGGCGGCTTGCTATGAGGGACCCGAAAAGGTGGAAGCAAAAGGTGGATGCGGCCATGCGCCCGTCGGCGTTAGCCCCGAGATGATGATATATATGTATATGTATACATATTTATATATATACACATGCATATGTATATATATATATATATATATATACAGGACCGCCGACGGGGGGGGGGGGTAGCCGGGGCAACGACCCCGGAGCCTGCAAAAAATTACAGTAGTCCCTTATTTGAGCCCAAGAACAACTAACTCAGCAACTTTATAGGGTGTATTTACACTAGAATAACGTTACAGCAGTTAATGTTAACAAGATTTTGATATTATGATGCTATTACAATTTATATTAACAAAAGTTTAAAGGAAAAATGAGCGTTTCCTATTTGAAAAAGACGTTTCCCACCTAAAAAGGATGTGGCCCTGAGGGCCCGCCCCTTTTCTTTGCCGTATGAGAGAAACCTTGTCGACGTGCTTCCTGCCTGGCTTCACGGAAAGTGAGACCATTTTTGTATCTTTGAGTTGCTACCTCAGACTCGAATTTGTAAGTGGGACAGCCTCTATAAAATACATTATGGGGGTCTCCGCAGTTAGCACATGTACGTGTCCGTGCAGAGCAGTTTAATCGGTTATGACCGGGTTGGGCACATGGAGGTCATCGGTCTGTGGAACGGCAATGTTTGGCAGGATGTCCAAAGCGCCAACAGTTTTGACATTGATGGGGAGGGGATCAGTATGGTTGAACAGGGAAGGTCATGTGAACGGAAGGTAATTTTGGCAATGTTGGTCGGATTCTTTCGTTGACCTTTAGGAGGAATGGTGTAGCAATGTACTGATTTCACATCTTGGTCTTTGATGCATCCTAATAAGTCTTCTCTACAGTCTGACCAATCTTTGGTATCGACTGGGCAGTTTGCTGGGGAGGGAGAGACAGTTCCGGTACAGGGGCCGGATTTACTAAATTCTCTCGTAAGGGGACCGTCTGCTTTTTTTTTCGATTTTTCGATTTATCTTGCCGATTTTGATGAAACTCACACCCTTTTATTTGGGCCCCTTCCCATTGCCTGTGGTCGATTTTTTTTTCGAAATCGCCCGAACAGTTTTTGAATTATTGTCAAAAAACAGAAAAATGTGAAATTCGCCATTTTGAAAATGCAGCACCTGGGTCAAAGGATTCAGACTTCAGAAACGGCAAGACATTCAATTTTATTTGATTTTTGCACAGAACTACCTTATATCTACAACTTGATCGAGAGCGTTTTTTCGATTTCGACTTCAATTTTTTTTTGTGAATTTTTGAAGTTGGGGACTTCAAGAAAAAAAAAAAGGTAAAAATTTTCTTACATTGACCACTTTTACAAGAAGTACAGGCAAAAACTGCGAAAACGCTCTCGATCAAGTTGCAGATATTTTATTTTTCTACAAAATGAGCTATAATATGTTAATTTTGGACATATGGTGTGCCCGGAATCCTTTGACCCACCCCTAATGGTGGAGTTCCGAGATATCGGCATTTTGCGTTTCTTCATCTTTCCAAGGCTATCTTGATATCAACAAAACAAGGCATAAGATTAGTCTTCCTACACCATAATCCTCTATCATCTCCCTGCATTCCGGAGTCTTGCGGACATTGCCAGCACGTAACGGTTTCTCAAAATCTTACGTATAGTGCGGAGTGGTGGCAGTGATCTGGGGGTCTATAGGCCTACATTGACCATTTTTAAAAATTTCTCAAAAATCATGTTTGAATAGAACTATCTTTCTACTATTATATGCAGAAGCCATTTTTGAGAAGTTG
>NC_091557.1:20828358-20838358 GCF_042767895.1 Penaeus vannamei
AATCTCTGATCGTTTCGCAATGCTTGACAGTCTGACAGACCCTGTTCTTCTGTGGGATACCTTTAAGCGTGAAACGCTTGATGCAGCTCAAGATATGATTGGTGTACGCCCGAGAGCAGTACAGAATTCCATCTCGCAGTAGACACTGGAAGCCACAGATGCATGTCGTGCGGCTCGTCTGACAGGGGATCGGGAATTGCACCGTTCTCATGTGCGCAAAACTCAGTCCCTGTTAAGAAGGGACAAGGAACAGTTTATTAGGAGTCTTGCAGAGGAGGTAGAAGGCCATTTCTTAGTAAATGACCTTCGTCCTGCATACCAAGCCCTGAGAAAGCTGAACTTCAAGCCCTCTTCACAGGTGACAGCAGTTCGCTCAGTAAGTGGTCAGATCGTTTCAGATCCTGTTGCGGTGCGGGAACGTTGGGCTGAGTATTTTGAGTAGCTGTACCAGGTTGACCCACCAACAGTTAACTTGGATACGGGTAGTGTCGAGATCCCGCTGCCGGATCCACTCATCAGTGAGGACCCTCCCTCCCTAACTGAAGTTAGGGGGGCGATTTCCAAGCTGAAGAGTGGTAAAGCAGTGGGTATCTGCGGCATACCAGCTGAACTGTTAAAGGCTGGTGGTGAACCTATGGCACGGGGGTTACATGCTGTCCTGGCTGCCATCTGGCGGTCCGGTTCCGTTCCTCCTGACCTGCTGAGGGGTGTGGTCATCCCTCTCTGGAAGGGGAAGGGGGACCGTTGGGACTGCAGCAATCACCGAGGCATCACACTGCTCAGTATACCAGGCAAGGTTCTCCCCACATCCTTCTGAGACGTATCAGAGACCATCTACTGAGACACCATGTAGTGGGACTATCCGCCCACTTTGTCCTACCACGGTATCCCCCCCCTTTTGGTATGACAAGTCCATGGCACGAGTCGGATTCAATGAACCCATTGGAAAATGGGACCGAGAAATACTATCAGCATTGTTTTATTTTCCTTGTATATACCCTATTTTTATCATATGTATTTATCCTTCGTGGTGGAAATGCGGGGTACCGCCCGTAATTATTGTAAGCAAACGTACGTGGGCTTAGCGACGTACATGCTATGTTTATTGCCTCTTATATGCCCAGTAAGTCATGTGAGGACACTATCTACCAGGCGGATTGTGTCACGAATTTACAATGTTTATAGATACGTTCAAGTATTTGTATGGCGTCTGCTAGTGACGTCACACGTGTTTTGCTACGTCATTAGTGACGTCATAAACCGTGACAATGCAGCCACTCACGAGTGTCCACGAGAGTACACGATACCCCGGTAGAGGGCGCTGATACCCCCTGGTACTTTTGGGGTAGTACCATTACCGGGAGATCTGGTCTCGCCTCCTTCCTGTTCGGACCCCGCTGCTACACGTAAGGTCACGGCCATCATTATGTATTTTACAGGGAAATCACCAATGATTTATTTTATACCTTAGTGACTGGTGCAAGAAGGGTAAACTTGTAAGCTAGGGTCTAAGACGAAAATAAACAAACAAACAAGCAGCGTATCGTTCATGATTTCCCCCAGCTAATTAGTGATGACAAAGTTCAGCGTAAAGTATTGCTGGATATGAACTATCGAATTTCTGAAATGTGCAAATATACATGAGAATTTATAGTAAATTTACATGGCATTAAATGAACTTGTTTCCTGATGTATGCGAGTGCCGTGACCTGGACTCCCCCGCTCATCCGCTTTGGCCGCTACCACTACATGTCCGATGTACGACGTGGGGGGTGGCCAGGTGGTACTCGCATGTGGTGATTGAAGGTAAAAAGGAAGGTGAACAGATCTCCGAGGGACACTGGCCTAGAATTGTCCCGGTATTGTACAAGAAGTAGCAGTACTGCGTTACTGTTACCTTACAGGATTTTGGTGGCTAGCGGCGGTATGTGATAATTGGCTGGTTTTCATATTGTTTCGTGTATTATACTAGTCACATACGTTCCCCATACGCCTAGAGTCGTAGTTTTTCAGAATTTTACGTTTCCTTTGTATTTTTACGTACTTTTAAGATCTCGAGTTTTAGGAAAGGTTTTTTTTTTTCAAACCTGTTTTACCTAAGTTTTACATGTAATTTTATTTTGATTTTATATAGTCGTTTGCTTTTACATTTTTATACGAATTCTTGAGGCTGATGACTAGTATAATACCATCTTGATGCAATGATGTAATAGTGAACACGTGGTACATTATAACTTTGGTTAACCCTAGTATGTGAAAAGCTGACCTGCCATTGATATATATTTATTCATGTTCTTAAGTCATCCATTTTTATTTTTGTATGTATTGAGATCTCGGGATACTGCTCTCCCTTGTACCCGTAGCTTGTGATGTGCTGCTGTCTACTACGTAATACTGTGATACTGTGGTGTTGAAGATCAGCCCTGCCTTTCACCTGGTTCTTGCGTGAACTGTGGCCGAAGGGACAATGAGCGACAGTGTATATGGTAAAGTATGATTAGTGGGTGTTAGCGGCGTGAATACGTATTTGCTTTTTCTTGCAGTGAATGAAAGTATTATGGTGAATGATGCCCTGCCTCTGTGTAGCATATGGTGTTATGGTGTTGTAATGTGCATATTGTTGTGTTCAGTGGTGACACCGTCATAATCGGTGCTGTGTGTTAAAGTGCAGTGACAAGTGATACGTAAAGTGATATGTATAGTGATGTACGAGTGTGAAGTGTAATTCGTTTCATATTCTCATGTATATTTATGTCGTATGTCTTCCACAGTACCGGGTGTTACGTTATTAGATGACTTGGTCTCTTGTGGCTGTGCTGACTTGAGCGAAGATTCTCGGGGAACAGTAAGTACTTGTAACCGCGCTCAGAGAAGGTCTCTTGTTCGTATTTCTAAGAGGCTGATGGCTAGGACGAGGGCAGGCCAGAAAAGCGGTCAGAAGGGCAGTCGCGACAATACTCCAGTTGAGCTCAGTGTCGCTATTATGCCGGTCCATGATGTGCAGGGAAGCCACGTGGCTCCCGATGGTGCGTCCATGCAGGAGGGTGATGACAGTGCCCCTCTCCAGGGTGCTGCCCCATTGGAATTAGGAGCCCTTCAGGCTCAATTAGAGGCTGCCTTACATAGGATAGATACCTTAGAAGGACAGAACAGGCACCTGCGAGAAGAGATGCGGCAATTACGGACTCCGCATGAGCCTCGCTCTGGAGCATCCACTCCCGAACTTTCTCGGGGGAGCGTCCCACCTCCACAGTTAGCTAGTGGGCCTTCGGGAAGGCCTGACGCCCGCGAGTCATGCCTCCCCAGGCCACAGCCTCAGGCACGTCATGCATGCTGTCATTCTGTAGGGCAATTACCCACGACCTCAGATTATAGCCACACACCTCATCCCATTTATTTGGGGCGTGAAGAGGTCCCAGTATTTAAAGGGGATACACCAGCATCAATGCCTCTGGTTCGCAATCAGGAAGTAGAGGCCTGGATTAGTACCATTGAGGCTCTAGCAAGACCTCCTACAGATGTTAATTTTATTCGTGTTGCTGAGGCAAGGTGGGAAGGAGAGGGAGAAGAAAGGCGATGGTGGAAGGAAGGGAAGGAGGGAGGGGAAGGGAGAGAGAGAGAGAATGGACGGGAAGGGTTGCGTATCTCTTTAACAGTTACTACACTAAAACAATTATATTTATCCCCTTCACTCCCAATGTCAAGAATCAACAGATAATAACGTGTTTCGGTCAGACTATTCACTCGACGACCAAAATCAACGAAATAGCGAAGCCCAAGAACCACATTAGTGAGGTCAGCGCCCCGTGACCCAGGCTCCAGCGGCCAGAGGCATCTGATCCGTTCGCCGGCACGTTGCATAACAGTTATGCCAACAAGAATGAATAATGGGCTTGGAACTTCCGAAAGCATTTTCTACTTGCCAGGAAGACTAATTAGCTTACTGAGTGAAATAAGTGCTTGCTTACTGCCTATTTAGTTGCGTTAAAGATGACATTCCTTGTATCAAACCTAAAATACCGATTTCTCTTTAGCACAGTTGCATAGATGATGCGCGAACACAGCATAGCTTACAAAATGCGTGTTTTCAGGTAATTACTTTCACCGCCACTATACCTGCCACGTTTACAGACGCATACATGAAGTAATTAAAAACACTAAAAACACGATTCCCGGGTGTTCAATGGTTAATGGTTAAAAGTGAAATAAATGTGCTAGACATCTAAGGTCATATAGCACTATAGGAAGGTATAGTAAAGGGTGATGGCAGGTGATAATTGCTATGCGTCAACTATCTAGAATAATGTTGAAAGGATAAAGATAGGTTATGGTAGTTTAGGTAAGGGAATTAGATCAAGTGAAGGATATTTATGTGTCTGAGGAAGGAGAACAGGTTGTCAAGGCAGAAGCTGTGGGATTCTGTAAGGATATCTGATATGTTGGGAGGTCGGTGAAGGGAGGATAGGTGGGGGAAAGCAGAGGTGCGGGCTGTTGTAAAGTGTGGACAGGACAACATAATGTGTGTAACTGAAAGAAGAACATTACATAGGGGACATAGGGGCGGGTCAGAGCGTGACATTAGATGGGCGTGTGTTAGACGGGTGTGGCCAATACGTAAGCGTGCAATGGCCGTCTCCTAACGTCTGTTTTTGTGAAATGGAGCTGACAAAGAGGAGATTGATAGTTTCATCGGGTATACAGGAAGGTTTTAGAGGGGAGGGTAATAATCCGTGGCTGGAATATGTGTGAAGCGTGGTTGGTGTAATGTGGATATAGCTGCGTAGCTTGCTAGAGTATCTGCCTGTTCATTGCCAGGGATTCCAACATGGCTGGGCACTCAGCAAAATTTGACAGATTTATGGCGTGAGGACAGGTATAACAACCAGTTCTGGATCTTACAGATAAGGGGATTGGTCGAGTGCATAGACTTTATGAGAGTTAATGAGTTAGGGGAGTCAGTAAAAATAGTGAAATAGGAAGGGAGTGAGTATATGCGTTTTAAGGCAAAAAGAAGTGCATAAAGTTCTGTAGTAAGGACTGGGAATGTTACTGCAAATCCAGCTCCTGAGATGGATTTGGAACCGTCAGTGTAAACATGAATGCTGGAGGAATGAATGGAGACATGGTCAAGGAAATGAGTGAGAAAGGCAGAGAGGGGATATCTGATTTTGGTGGGTCAGGGAAAACAGAGGAGCAAATACGAGGTTAAACGTGGAGAAGAGGTAAAAGTAGGAAGCAGGGATTGTGGGATATTTAGTTCGGTAAGGGAATGTTGGTGGAATCGAGCATAGCATTGGAGAGAGCGAAGGGCTCGAAGTCGAGAGAGGGATAGCATGCCAGACTCAGTATACAGGAGAGGAACGGAAGGTGCCTAGGGCTAAGCAGAGACCGCTGTGGTGGATTGCATTAAGATGAGCAAGAAGAGAGGTTAAGGCAGAGGAGTAGATATGGCATCCATAATCTAGAGTGGAGAGGATCAAGGAGGAGAGTTTTGCGATCTGAGCCCCAGGATATGTGGGAAAGAGTTTGTAAGATTCAGAGGCAGCATTGAGCCAGAAGAACGGTATTGGAGTGGAGCATTATATAAGAAGAGTGGGGGTTGGGGATGGAAAGATTTGGAGGTAGAGAAGTGAAATCCATGGTTAGTGGCCCAAGATGTTATTGCAAACTGAAGGAATTGATAGCGATCTGGTATGGATGTGCCAGAGGTGTAGATGGTTAAGTCATCAGTATATAGTGATGCCCGGGCTCCTGGTGGTATCAATGTGATAATGCCATTTACAGTAAGACGGAATAAAGTGGTGCTATGCACATTTCCTTGTGGGATGCCTTCGAACTCAGGACCTGGAAAGGAAAGATTTTATGAAGACACCCATATTTCCACATATACCTTGGGAGGACAATTATTAGAGAATATAGTACTGCCATGTGGTATCATGTGCTTTTTCTAGATCAAAGAATATGGCTAATAATAGATTCATGGCGTGTAAATGCAGATGTAATGCATGTCTCAAAATGGGCAAGTGGGTCTGCTGTACTTCAGGCATGGCGAAAACCAAACTGGGAAGGGGAAAGGACATTATGAGATTCAATATACCACATTAAATGGAAGTTAACCATTCGTTGTAGTAGCTTGCACAAGCAGCAAATTAGAGCAATGGGGCGGTAATCTTGGGGGAGGGTATCTGATTTACTGGGTTTTAAGAATGGTAGAATAAGCGCTTCTCGCCAATGAGAAGGAAATTTCCTGACGTCAATATGTAGTTGAAAATAGTTAAAAGGAAGGATAGAGAGGAAGATGGGAGGTGTTGGAGCATATGATAGTGATTTCCGTCAGGGCCTTCTTGAGTGTTGCAGCATGACTGTAATGCAGTGTTGAGTTCAGAAGGAGCATTATAGGAGTCATCAGAGGATAGGGTGAAGGTGATAGGGGTGCATTCCTTGATGGCCTTAATGCAAGAAAACTGTGGGGAAAGGTGAGGACCACTACTGACTTGCCGCAAATAGTCACCCACTTCATTAGTTACTTGGGTAGGAACTGAGAAGAGAATATCTCGAATATGGAGGATTGGGGCAGGATGGGTGGGGATGCCTGCCTGATAGTTTATGGATCCGATGCCAAACGGCTGAAATAGATGTAGATGTAATTGAGGAAACATAATTTTGCCAATCATTTGTTTTGTTTCTGATTGTACGGCGAAGATGGGCATATGCTCTTTTACACGAAATAACGGCTGATAGCTGATAAGGACTTCCTTGTTTGTAGCGATAGCTGTTCCAGGCTGCTCATTTTAAGTGAAGTGCTTTGGTTCACCCATGGAACACATTTGGAGGTATAAGGTCTTGAGGTTTGAGGAATGGCTGTAAAGGCAGCTCTTAGGATCGTGGTTATAAAACATTGTAGCATATCTGAAATGGGCGGTAAGGGGGGTGGAAGGATAGGTATAGTAGAGAGTGAAGTGAAAGTATGCCAGTCAGCTCTATCAAAGCACCAACGTGGGGAATTATGAAGTGGTACATACGAAGTAGGAGAAAGGAGTACTGGAAAGTGGTCACTATAGGGGAAGTAATCAAGAAATGACCTATGGAAATCTAAATGAAGAGTAGGGGAGCATAGGGAGAAGTCAAGGCATGACATGGATTGCGTGCGCATGTCTAAGTGTGTGGGGCGATCTGAATTAGGAATAATTACGTTATTTGTGGAGAGGAAGCGTTCTAGAGACGGGAGTTGGTGGTAATCACCCCACACAGTGTGGCGGCAGGAAGGTGGTTGGAGTTAGGAAATTAGAGTTTCAAAGGCAACAAAGTCAATGGAATGGGAAGGGGAGAAGTAGACTGAAATCACTGTGATCGAACAGCGAAGAAAGATGGGAATAACTGTGCATGGGACAGTGATTTGTAAGGGAGGTATGACATAAGGTGTTTTATGATGGATAAGTATAGACGAGACATAAAGGGAGTGTGAGGAAGAGATAAAATGGTAATTATGAATTGGAATAGGAGGATGTGTAAGGAAAGTCTCTTGGAGGTAGATAATAGATGGATTATAAGAAGCAAGGATATGACGAAGGTCTGGTCTGTGAGAATGGAAACCACGGATATTCGAATATAGATAAGCTATATATTAGTTATTTTATGACATAGTGCATACGGTACGTGTTGGGAAATCTGGGGTGGGGGAGCTAGAGGTGTGTAGGAGGGGTATCAGAAGGTGGGGGATCTGGGGAAGGGCATTGTTGTGAAACGAGTAATTTACGTGTGTATCCAGGAGTGGAAAGGATAGAGGGGATGGAGGGAGGGAGAATGTGCGTGTAGTTGGAGTTGAGGGGGATGGGTTGTGTTGGGAGGGAGTTGGAGGAAAGGGTGTAGGGGGAATATTAGTAGTAGGAGGAAGGATAGTTGGAGTTGAAGGGGATGTGTTGTCTTGGGAGGGATTAGGAGGAAAGGGTGTAGGGGGGGGGGGGATATGAGTAAGAGGAGAATGGATATCGGTGGTGGGTATAGGGGGAATATGAGTAGGAGGAGGATGGATATCCGCAATCACTTCAAGGGTGGAGGGAGCATGAGTTATGGAATTTTGTGTCTCAAGCATATACCTTGGAATATCTTCCACAGTTTCTGCAGTGGAGTTGGTTGGATAGTTTTGTGAGACAAAAGTTTTCTTATGAGGGGGGGGGGAGGGCACTGAGGAGGCTGAGGGACAAAGGTAAAGGTAGGTGGAGGTGAGTGTGCGGTAGGGGAAGAAGGGGTGGAACGTTTAGTCTGTCTGCTGTGGGTAGTGCGGGGAGGGGGAGCTGTGGAGATTGGAGCTGTGGTTGAGATTGGGGTGTCTGGATTTAGAGTGGAGGTGGAAGTGGGGAAGTATGTAGGTATAGGGGAGGGTGTAAGAACAACGTAAAATGAGACCATTTTTGTATCTGAGAGTTGCGACTCGAACTTGTAAGTGGGGCAGCCTCTATAAAATACATTACGGGGGCCGCCGCAGTTAGCACATGTACGTGTTTGTGCAGAGCAGTTTGATCGGTTATGTCCGGGTTGGGCACATATGGGGCATCGGCAGTGTTTGGCAGGATGTCCAAAGCGCCAACAGTTTTGACATTGACGGGGAGGAGGTTGGTATGGTCGAACAGAGAGGGATTGTCCACCAATGTAGATACGTAAGGGAAGGTCATGTGCATAGAAAGTAATTTTGGCAATGTTGGTCGGTTTCTTTTGATGACCTCTGCGAGGAATGGTGTAGCAATGTATTTATTTTACGTCTTGGTCTTTGAGGCATTAGAGTAAGTCTTCTCCACAGTCTGACCAATCTCTGGTATCAACTGGGCAGTTTGCTGGGTAGATAGAGACAGTTCCGGTACAAGTATTAAGGGTTGGATAAGGTTTTGCAGGAATGAGGTTGCCAGAGTCATCAGTTAAGATTTGATAATGCTATAGCTTCAGTTTCAGTTCTGACTGTTACGAGACGGGAACGATCGCGTCTGGTATGAAAAGGGACTCTGCCCACTTGTTTCTGGAGGCATTGTTGAAAGAGAAGAGTGTTGCCTGAGTAAGGAGCTGTAGAACGGATCATGAAAAATCGGTCCCATTTAGCAGGGCTAAATAGTATTTAAGATATTTGTAGGGTTTGTGGTGGTGGACGGTTGGGGACTTGGGGAGAATTGTTGAAGGGGGTAGTACTATGGAGAGATGGAGAATAGGGCTGTAAGGTAGTAATAAGGGAGGATGGGGTGCTTGATGAAGAAGGTTCTGGGGGTAGAGTTGATGAATTTGAGAAAGTTGGGAGGGTAGGAATGTCTTCTGGAGATTGAGTCTCGGCTTGGGTGAGTAATGCACTAGTAGGCATTGAGGAGTAATCTCACTGTTCGGAGTCGTGGTCAAAGGAGAGCCTGGGGTCAGAAAGCCGGGAGAGTTTGAATAGGTAGGGCTATTTGATGAAGGGGCAAGCCTCAATGCCCCTAAAAAGGGTATTACATCTTCTTTACTGGCCATGGGAAGCCTTGATTACGTAGGGGAAATAAACAGTCCATTCCCTCAGTGCCCCTTAAGGGGGTAATGGCTTGACAACTAAATCAGGGGAGTACCGTGCCCATGGTTCCCACAGGCCGTTCAGGACTGGCACAAGGTCAACCTTTCATCCTTTCAGCACGGCCCTTACACCTTAGGAAGTAGATAGTAGAAGGGGTTGGAGAAGGGACGGAAACAAAAAGCTGGAAGGGGAAAAGATCATGCAAAAATTAGTTGAGTCGGGGGCCGAGGCCCTAGGCAGGGGAGATCCCTGCATTGGGTCTCAGTCTCCGTCTCCTAAGTCCCCCACGACAACAACGAGCGAGGGATTGGGGGGCCCGGATGTTCAAGAAATCCTCACCAAGTCCATTCGTTCGCGCATTCACCATTCATCCAAACATTAACTCTCCATCCCCTGTCCCCTCCTCAGAGTCAATAATCTGCTTGGCGCCCCACTTAACAGCTTAATCAATAAAGGGGCCAAGGAGAGGCTGCG
>NC_091557.1:20866033-20868533 GCF_042767895.1 Penaeus vannamei
TACCCTTCCCTTCCCATTCTAGTTTCTTGAATATTTCCTCGAGGCAGGCTGTAAACAGCTTTGGTGAGATGGTGTCGCCCTGTCTAACTCCTTTTTTAATTGGTATTTTATCGGTTTCTGTGTGGAGTTTGATGGTTGCTGTCCCATCTTTGTATATATCTTCCAATATATTACAATATACCTCCTCAACTCCCTGTTGTTGAATAGCACCTAATACTGCTGGTATTTGTACAGAGTCAAATGCATTTTCATAATCGATGAATGCCATACACAGGGGTTTCCTATATTCGTTTACTTTTTCTCTTATTTGGGTGAGCGTGTGGATGTGATCTGTTGTTGAGAATCCGCTGCGGAAGCCTGCCTGTTCTCTAGGCTGGCTGGAATCCAGACTGTCAGAGATGCGAGCTGTAATGACTTTCGTGAACAGTTTGTAAGTAACCGAAAGGAGGCTTATGGGTCGGTAATTTTTTAAATCCTTTTTATCGCCTTTTTTGTGTAACAAGATAATTGTTGCATTTTTCCAGGCTTTCGGAGTTTTTCCGCTGAGAAGGCATTTGTTAAAAAGATTGGCTAGTTTCACTGTTGCGATGTCTCCTGCATCTAATATGAGGTCTATACTAATTCCGTCTTCGCCTGGTGTTTTCCCTCTCTTCATGCCTTTAAGTGCTCTTTTTATTTCTTCTTTTGTGATATTAGGTACGTCGCTAGTTACCGCATTTGCTTCTATTTGTGGCTGTTCGTTTGAGTTGTATAGATCCCTGTAAAAGTCTTCCACTACTTTGATGATTTCATTCTTGTTATATGTTACTTCTCCGTCTGGTTTCTTAATTGCATACATTTGATTTCTCCCTATTCCTAGTCTTCTTTTAGCTGCTTTCATGCTGGTACCTGAAATCACTGCTTCATTTATTATTTGAGTATTGAATTTCCGTACGTCTTCCCTCTTCTTTTTATTTATGGTCTTTGTTAGTTCAACCAATTCTATCTTGTCCCTATTTGACGATACTTTCATGTCTCTACGTTTTTGCATAAGCTGTTTAGTTTCTACCGAGAGCTTGCTGGAGCTTCGATTGTCGTTCTTTCCGCCTACTTCAAGTGCAGCTTCTTTTATTATGTCATTGAACTGTTTATTGATTTGGTCGATGTTGAGATCTTCGTCGCGGAGTGAATATCTGTTTTGGATGTTTAGGCTAAATTCTGTTGCTCTGATCCTCAAGTTAGCCAAGTTTGGCTGTGGTTTACTCATTAGTTTGTTCCTTTCCCTTCTGAGATGTATTTTAATTTCGCCTCTCACCATTCTATGGTCGCTGCCTACATTTACTTTATTTATAACCTCTACATTTTTTATTATATCGCGCCTATTTGAAATTATGAAGTCAATTTCGTTTTTGACGTCAGAAGGCGACTTCCATGTCCACTTCCGTTCTAGTCTTTTTTCGAAGAATGTATTCATGATACTGAGTGATCGAGCCTCCGCAAATTCGACTAGCATTTGTCCCCTCTCGTTCCTAGTGCCTATTCCATGGTTCCCTACTGCGGTTTCGCCCTCTGTCTTTTTACCTATTTTGGCATTAAAATCCCCCATAATTATTGTGAAATGGGATTTTGTTCTCTCGCTGGCTAAGTGAACATCTTCATAGAAGCTCTCTATTTCTTCATCACTGTGGCTGCAGGTTGGAGCATAGACTTGAATAATTTTTAGGTTGTACCTAGTGTTTAGTTTTATTGTTACAGAAGCCACTCTTTCGCTGACACTATAGAATTCTACAATGTTCTTTTCTAAGCGTTTGTGTATTAAGAATCCTACCCCTAATTCCTGTTTGCTACCCAGAGGTTTTCCTCTCCAATAGAGCACGTGTCCCTCATTTAATAACTTCTGCTCTTCACCTAGTCTTCTAACTTCGCAGAGTCCTACTACATCCCATTTAATGGAAGAGAGTTCCTCTAGTAAAGCTAGTAAGTCGGATTCAGTTCTCATGGTCCTTATATTGTATGTGCAAAGGTTTATCAACGTGGGGCGGCCTGTCTTTACCCGGATATTTTTAGCACCCCCTGCTCCGGAGCGATCCTGATCGCCGCCGTAACCAGGGGCTCCTTCGCCTCCGGGGAATGGGGGCCGTTCCTGAATATTTTGTCTCATGCTTGGGAGGTGGACAGCCGATTTACCTCCCACCTACTGGCTTAAGTGTATCTTGGTGGGAGGGGAGTAATTTAGCCGGAATGCCATTGATAAGTCCCCCTAGCAGGTTTGGTCCTACCTGGAGTGGACTTAGGAGCGGCAATGCACGGCCTGCTCACTACTCCCGTGAGCTGGGCTTAATTATCAGAAGAGCATATATGTTTGATTTTATTTTATTTATTAACTTCATTTGTGCGTATGTGCACCTGATGCAGACATATTCATTCCCGCACATGCTCTAAGTACTACACATATGCTCATTCCCACGCATATGCATATGCAAGCATACACATTTATTCTTGTATCTATGCTTATGGATAT
>NC_091557.1:20913533-20918533 GCF_042767895.1 Penaeus vannamei
TTGCAGAAATCATCATAATCATCCCATAAACTCGAAAATGTTTTTTTTTTTTGGACCATATTCTCAAAAGGCTATATATCGCTAGATTTCTCCGTTTTTTCGACTTTTGGGATTTTTCATACTTTTAGCCTTTTTTTCATTATGGATGATGATTATTTCTACTATTATTTACTATTATTATTATTGTTAATTATTATCATTATGGTTAGTATTATTGTTATTATCATGAATATCATTAGAGTATTGTTGGTGATTGCTATTATTGCATTAATTACGCAAATTATTATAATTGTCATTTTATTATAATTATCCTAATTAATGTCATAATTATCCTAATTAATGTCATAATTATCCTAATTAATGTCACAATTATCCTAATTAATGTCATAATTATCCTAATTAATGTCTTAATTATCCTAATTAATGTCATAATTATCCTAATTAATGTCATAATTATCATTATTATCGTCATTATTAATGGGATTATCACGGAAATCATCATAATTTGCCGAATTATTGCAGAAATCATCATAATCATCCCATAAACTCGAAAAGCGTTTTCTTTCGACCATATTTTCAAAAGGCTATATATCGATAGATTTCGCCATTTTTCGACTTTGGGGATTTTTTTTATACTTTTAGCCTTTTTTTCATTATGGATGGACTTTATTATTATTATCATCATCATTATTATCATTAATAGTATTAACATCATCATTATCATCATTATAGTATTTATCGCTATAATTACCCTTAATATAAACATTATAAGAGCTATTATCTTAATTATTAATGTCATTTTCCTCATTATAACTATTTCTATAATGATAATAACAATAATGATAATTTTAGAAATAATAACAACAGTAATAATTATAATAACAATAATAGCGATATTATGATTATTTCTACTATTATTATTATTATTAATTATTTTCATTATCATTAGTATTATTGTTATTATCATGAAAATCATTGAAGTATTGTTGATGATTGCTATTATTGCATTAATTACGCAAATTATCATTATAATTATCATTTGATTATAATTATCATAATTAATGTCATAATTATCCTAATTAATGTCATAATTATCCTAATTAATGTCATAATTATCCTAATTAATGTCATAATTATCCTAATTAATGTCATAATTATCCTAATCAATGTCATAATTATCATTATTACCGTCATTATTAATGGGATTATCATGAAAATCATCATAATTAGCCGAATTATTGAAGAAATCATCATAATCATCCCATGAATTCGAAAAGGGGTGTTTTTCGACCATATTCTGAAAAGGCTATATATCGCTAGATTTCATCGTTTTTTTCGACTTTAGGGATTTTTATACTTTTAGCTTTTTTTCCTTATGGCTGGGCTTTATGATTATTATCATCATTATTATCATTAATAGCATTAACATCATCATTATAGTAATTATCGCCATAATTACCCTTAATATAATCATTATAAGAGCTATTATCTTAATTATTAATGTAATTTTCCTCATTATAACTATTTCTATAATGACAGTAACAATAATGATAATCTTAGAAATAATAACAAGAACAGTAATAATTATAATAACAATAATAGCGAAATTATGATTATTTCTACTATTATTATTATTTTTAGTTATCATTATCGTTAGTATTATTGCTATTATCATGAAAATCATTAGATTATTGTTGATGATTGCTATTATTGCATTAATTACGCAAATTATCATTATAATTATCATTTTATTATAATTATCCTAATTAATGTCATAATTATCCTAATTAATGTCATAAATATCATTATTATTGTCAGATGGTGGCAGTGGTGGTAATGCTGCTGGTGGTGGAGGTGGTGGTGGCAGTTGTGGCAATGGTGCTGGTGGTGGAGGTGGTGGTGATGGTGATGGTGGTGGCAGTGGTAGTAATGGTGCTGGTGGTGGGTGGTGGTGATGGTGGTGGAGGTGGTGGTGGCAGTTGTGGTAATGGTGCTGGTGGTGGAGGTGGTGGAGGTGTTGGTGATGGTGGTGGCAGTGGTAGTAATGGTGCTGGTGGTGGGTGGTGGTGATGGTGGTGGAAGTGGTTGTGGTGGTGGTGGTGCAGGTGGTGGTGGCGGTGGTGATGATGCTGGTGTTGGTGTTGGTGCTGGTGATTGATGTAATGGTGATGATGGTGATGGTGGTGGAAGTGGTGATTTTGGCGGAGGTGGTGTTGGTGATGATGGTGGTAATAATGCTGGTGGTGGTGGTGCTGGTGGTGGCAGTGGTGGTAATGGTGCTGGTGGTGAAGGTGGTAATGATGGCGGTGGTGGCAGTGGTGGTAATGGTGCTGGTGGTGGAGGTGGTGGTGATGGTGCTGGTGGTGGAGGTGGTGGAAGTGGTTGTGATGGTGGTGCAGGTGGTGGTGATGGAGGTGGTGGTAATGGTGGTGGTGGTGATGGTAGTGGTGGTGGTGGTGATGGTGCTTGTGGTGAAGGTGGTGGAGATAGTGCTGGTAGTTGAGGTGGTGGTGACGGTGCTGGTGGTAGAGGTGGTGGTTGTGGTAATGGTGCTGGTGGTGGCAGAGGTGATAATGGTGCTGGTTGTGGAGGTGGTGGTGATAGTGGTGGTAATGGTGCTGGTGGTGGAGGTAGTGGTGGTGGTGGTGGTGGAGGTGGTTGTGGTGGTGGAGATATCGGTGCAGGTGGTGGTGGCGGTGTGGTGGTGGTGATAGGGCTGGTGGTGGAGGTGGTGGTGCTGGTGCTGGTGATGATAGAGGTGGTTGTGGTGGTGGAGATGCCGGTGTTGGCAGTATTTTAATGGTGGTTCAGGTGGTGATGGCGGTGGTGGTGGAGGTGGTGGTGCTGGTTGTGGTGGTGATGGTGCGTGTGGTGGAGGTGGTCGTGGTGGTGCTGTTGTTGGAGGTGGTGATGGTGGTGTTGATGGTGATGGAGGTGGTGGGGCTGGTGGTGGAGGTGGTGGTAATGGTGCTGGTGGTGGAGGTGGTGGTAATGGTGGTGGTGGTGACGGTACTGGTGGTGATGGTACTGGTGGTGACGGTGCTGGTGGTGGAGGTGGTGGTGGTAGTGGTAGAGGTGGAGGTGGTGATGGTCTCGGTGGTGGTGATGGTGTTTGGGATGGTGGCGGTAATGGGGCTGGTGGTGGAGGTGGTGGTGCTGGTGGGGGCAGCGGTGGTAATGGTGCTGGTGGTGAAGGTAGTGATGCTGGTGGTGGAAGTGGTTGTGGTGGAGGTGGTGGTGCTGGTGTTGGTCGTGGCAGTGGTGGTAATGGTGGTGGTGGTGGTGGAGGTAGTGGTGCTGGTGGTGGAAGTGGTTGTGGTGGTGGTGGGTGAAGTGGTTGTGATGGTGGTGGAGTTGGTGGTGCTGGTGGTGGAAGTGGTGGTGCTGGTGGTGATGGTTGTGGAGGTGGTGTTGGTGGTGCAGGTGGTGATGGCGGTGGTGGTGGAGATGGTGCTGGTGGAGGTGGTAGTGCTAGTGGTGAAGGTGGTGGTAATAGTGCTGGTGGTGGAGGTGGTGGTAACGGTGCTGGTGCTAGTGGTAGAGGTGGTGGTGGCGGTGGTGGTAATGGTGCTGGTGGTGGCAGTGGTGGTAATGCTGGTGGTGGTGGAGGTGGTGGCGATGGTGGTGGCAGTGGTGGAGGTGGTGGAAGTGGTTGTGATGGAGGTGGTGGTGATGGTGCTGGTGATAGTAGAGGTGATGGTGGTGGTGGTGGTAATGGTGGTGGTGGTGAGTGTGGTGGTGATAGTGCTGGTGGTTGAGATGGTGGTGACGGTGATGGTGTTGGTGCTGGTGGTAGAGGTGGTGGTGGTGGTGATAATGATGCTGGTATTGGCAGAGGTGATAATGGTGCTGGTGGTGGTGATGGTGATCGTGGTCGTACTGGTGCTGGTGGTGGATGTGGTGGTGATGATGCTCGTGGTGGCAGTGTTGGTAATGGTGCTGGTGGTGGAGGTAGTGGTGCTGGTGGTGGTGCAGGTGGTGGTGGCGGTGCTGGTGGTGGAGGTGGTGGTGCTGGTGGAGGTGGTTGTGGTGATGGTGCAGGTAGTGGTGGCGGTGCTGCTGGTGGTGGTGGTGGTGATGGCGCTGGTGGTGGAGGTGGTGGTGATGGTGCTGGTGATGATAAAGGTGGTGATGAAGGTGGTGGTGGAGGTGGTGGTGATAGTACTGGTGGTGGAGGTGGTGGTGACGGTGTTGGTGGTAGCAGTGTTTTAATGTGTTGGCGGTGGTGCTGGTGGTGTTGGGGGGTAGTGGTGGTGGTGGTCGTGACGGTGCTGGTGATGGTGATGGTTGTGGAGGTGGTGGTGCTGGTGGTGGTAATGGTGCTGGTGGTGGCAGTGGTGGTAATTGTGCTGGAGGTGGAGGTGGTGGTGCTGGCGGTGGCAGTGGTGGTAATTGTGCTGGTGGTGGAGGTGGTGGTGCAGTAAGGATAATAAAAATAATTTTTATTCAGTCAGTTTATAATGAAATAAAGGCCAGAAGTAATAGAATCCCAAAAGTCGAAAAAACGGCAAAATCTAGCGTATTACAGCCTTTTGAGAGAAACGTCAAAAAACTTTTTTCGCTTTTTAATGGTAATTATGAGGATTTTAAAATTAATTCAGGTAATTATGGTGATTTTCATGATAATTCCTTTATTATTGACAATAATGATGGTAATTATGATGATAATGACAATGATAATGACAATAATAATGATAAAATCATAATTATAATGATCATTTTGATAATTACTGCAATAATAGCAATAATTAACTCTATTCCAATAATTTTCATACTAATAATGGCAATAGAAATAATAATATCATTATCATTGTTATTATAATTATTATCATTGTTATTAATATTTCTAAAATTATCATTATTGCTATTATCATTATATAAATAGTTATAATGATAAAAATAGCAGTAATAATTAGCACAAAAAATATTATAACTGCAATAAAGATGATAATAATAATGATAATTATGATGATAATGACTATAATGATAATAATCATGAA
>NC_091557.1:20923533-20925057 GCF_042767895.1 Penaeus vannamei
TCTATTTCTTCATCACTGTGGCTGCAGGTTGGAGCATAGACTTGAATAATTTTTAAGTCGTACATATTGTTTAGTTTTATTGTTACAGAAGCCACTCTTTCGCTGACACTATAGAATTCTACGGTTCTTTTCTAAGCGTTTGTGTATAAAGAATCCTACCCCTAATTCCTGTTTGCTACCCAGAGGCTTTCCTCTCCAATAGAGCACGTGTCCCTCATTTATTAACTTCTGCTCTTCGCCTAGTCTTCTAACTTCGCAGAGTCCTACTACATCCCATTTAATGGAAGAGAGTTCCTCTAGTAAGGCTAGTAAGTCGGATTCAGTTCTCATGGTCCTTATATTGTATGTGCAAAGGTTCATCAACGTGGGGCGGCCTGTCTTTACCCGGATATTTTTAGCACCCTCTGCTCCGGAGCGATCCTGATCGCCGCCGTAACCACGGGCTCCTTCGCCTCTGGGGAATGAGGGCCGTTGTTGTGTGTGTGTTTTCATGGGAGGTGGACAGCCGATTTACCTCCCACCTACTGGCTTAGGTGTATCTTGGTGGGAGGGGAGTAATTTAGCCGGAATACCATTGATAAGTCCCCCTAGCAGGTTTGGTCCTACTTGGTGTGGACTTAGGAGCGGCAGTGCACGGCCTGCTCACTACTATATATATATATATATATATATATATATATATATATATATATACATAAACATATATATATATATACATAAACATATATATATATATATATATATATATATATATATATATATATATATATATATATATGTTTATTTATTTATTTATACATATATTCATACACACACACACACACACACACACACACACATATATATATATATATACATATATATATACATATATATATATATATATATATATATATATATATATCATCATCATCATGGGGCCGACGGGGGCGCATAGCCGCATCCACCCTTCGCTTCCACCTACGAGGATCCCTCATGGCTAGACGCCAGGCAGGGACTCGGCCCATCTCTAGTTCTTCACGGCAGGTTTGGTCGATCTGCCCAAGCCATGACTTCCTCGGTCGTCCCATAGGCCTCCTCCACCCAGGGTTGTCTCGAACAGAGACGACCTGATGGGCAGGATCATCCTGAGGAAAGCGAGCCAGGTGGCCATATAGCCTGAGTTGGCGATCACGGATTGTGCAGATAACAGGTCTTGTGCCAGTCTCACGGTGCAACCGTTGGTTGGACACGTGGTCCCGCCAACAGTACCCCATGATCTGGTGCAAGGACCTATTACAAAAGGCTTCAAGACGAGCCTCCAAGGCACAGGACAATGTCCAGGTTTCGCTACCGTATAGCAAAACTGGCATTATCAGGGCCTTGAAAACCCGTAGCTTGGTCCTTCTGCACAGGTACCGACATCTCCAAATACACTTGTTGAGAGAGTTGATGACCCCTGCTGCCAGGCCAATCCGTCTGCTGATTTCATGGTCTGACAGCCCAGAGTTAAGAACTACACTACCAAGGTATGTAAAGCTCTCT
>NC_091557.1:21005557-21023057 GCF_042767895.1 Penaeus vannamei
CAAAAATTGATTTTCTCTGGATGCCCTTCAAATGCCAAGTAAACATCTAACAGTTGAAGAATCACTTGAGGTCTATGGCTTACTGTAACTGTCAGTAAACCACAAACTATGGATTTCGCTCATCAATATTGAGAGGCACATTAGAGTAAAGGCAGTGTCACACTTCAATCTTTATTTTGCATCATAATTTTAATGGCACCATGTCCACTATGGTCTTTTAGGCACAGTTCCACTATCGATAAAAAACACAGAACCAACATATATTCACTGCTTGCCCCTACTCTCAACTGGGGGATGGGTGAACATGGCTCCAATATGTAACCACACACACGAAAAATTTAGTTAATTATTTAATTTGTCTTTTCAAATTGTTTCATAATACAAATAGATTTGTTTTGCATTAAAATTGTGATTTCCATTTAAAGCTTAAGAACTGAACAAAAGAGAGCATGCAGGAAATTTGCCAATGCAAATGACAATTAACATAAATGTGTGCAAAATGCCAGCAATAGTGAGAAAACACAAGAGAAGTGAAACCATGGAAACAATGCTAGTGTGACACCCACTTAATTCTGGGTGATTAGACATAGCACAGTAATTATAAAAGCTAGGCTTTTATATATGTACTACAGATTCTTTAGTACTGCATTTTTTGTTCTATCCACACAGGCCACTGAAATCTTCAATCAGATTTAAATATTAAGGCTACATGTAGAGTTGCATAATTATTCCTCACCTCAGTTTGGGAATACACAACAATTTCTTCCAAGCAGTTACTACTAAATGTTTAGAAAGGAGAGGAGAGGAGAGGAGAGGAGAGGAGAGGAGAGGAGAGGAGAGGAGAGGAGAGGAGAGGAGAGGAGAGGAGAGGAGAGGAGAGGAGAGGAGAGGAGAGGAGAGGAGAGGAGAGGAGAGGAGAGGAGAGGAGAGGAGAGGAGAGGAGAGGAGAGGAGAGGAGAGGAGAGGAGAGGAGAGGAGAGGAGAGGAGAGGAGAGGAGAGGAGAGGAGAGGAGAGGAGAGGAGAGGAGAGGAGAGGAGAGGAGAGGAGAGGAGAGGAGAGAGGAGAGGAGAGAGGAGAGAGGAGAGAGGAGAGAGGAGAGAGGAGAGAGGAGAGAGGAGAGAGGAGAGAGGAGAGAGGAGAGGAGAGGAGAGGAAAGGAAAAGAGAGGAGAGGAGAGGAGAGGAGAGGAGAGGAGATAAGAGAAGAGAGGAGAGGAGAGGAGAGGAGAGGAGAGGAGAGGAGAGGAGAGGAGAGGAGAGGAGAGGAGAGGAGAGAGGAGAGGAGAGGAGAGAGAGGAGTGGAGAGGAGAGGAGAGGAGACGAGAGGAGAGGAAGAGAAAAGAGAAAAGAAGAGGGGGGGGGGGACAAAAAAGGAAAAATAAAATGTAAAATGTGTGTGCTCAGTTGTTTCAAAGAAAAAAGAAAAAAGAAGAAAGGCCTTAAAAATAAGGTTAGATATAAGTGGGGAAAGAAACCAAGGAAGAAAGACCATGTATAAAGAAAATAATTTTTGACCTGTTGTGTCTCTGGATTATTGAGATTAACAGCTGTTGCAGACCCCTGCTGCTTCTGGATGTGTGACAGATGTGTTCGCAAGTTGTCACATAGTTTACGGAACTCTGTCTTGCGACTGTACTTCTCGCAGAACCTGAAAGCCTAAAATTTAAGAAAATTAATAAGAGAAAGTTCTATATCTAATTCTAAAATCAATCAGACTGTAAAGCTATAGGATTTAAATGATTTATTAACACTTAAAAAATATCGCAATTCCATTGAACAACTCTTAACAAATGATTATTGCATTATACTTTTTATGATAAACAGAAAATTAAACAAAAATGTCTACCTGCTTGGCAATGTCATGATAAAGTCGTTCGACACGGGAATTAGTGCGAAGAAGCTCCAAGCACTGGCGATAACTCTCCCACAGGAACTTGACCCATGGAGTAAGGATAGTCCTGTCACTTCGATCCTGTGTGAATATTCATTTTAGTAATAGATTTTATATCAAGTAACAATTCCTTTTACTACATGCAATGTTCCAAATTTATTTATTAGATGACACCAACCATGTAAAAGAAAGAAAGAAAGAAAGAAAAAGACCTGTGCATCTTCTCCTGAGACTGCAGACAGCAAAATTTCTTCAGGAGTTGCAAGGTTGTCCAAGTCATCAATGTCAACAACAGCCTGATGACTCTCTCTGCGGGCAAAGTCTGTGCGTTCCTCTGCCAAAGACAAGTATCGACGCACAACGGTCTCTAGGGAGGATACATTTACCTGTGGGGGTGGGGGAGGAAACATTAATACAAACATGGAAAAGATTTCATTATATACCGGAAGCCTGGCTGGCATTTAGGTTTAAAGAATGAGTGAATGAGCTAGAGTAAATTAAGATATTCTATTATGATGAAAAAATTGTGAAAGGCCATATTGTAAAGAATGGGGGGGGGGGGGATTTTACTGCAGTTACTAAGCCTTTTCAAGCATACCAAACAAGTGCAGTAAGTCAGTTGCAAAATATATCCTAGAGGAATAATCTATTAGAGGCTATTAAAAATAATTGCTCTAAAAATAGGGTAAGGTTACATAACATACACAGGTATAGTTTCATTAATGACAAGCAGGCTCTCATAGGAAGAGAGTGTATGGAAGGGCTACCTTGATGAAATCTGAGACAAACATCTTATCATATATGGCATTTCCCGCTAGTGAGTGCATGTGGGAGAGAGAACAGAATGGAGGAGTGATCAATTTCAGTCCCTCATTGTGTTTACATTGCAAAATCAAGTACTGCACTGATTGCACAACTCATTACAATAATATACCAAGTAGGTCATGTATCAACATAAGCTTTAGAAATCATCATAATTACCAGGGCCTATTTTTCCATTTTCATTTGACACTTTTCATATCTTACTATTTTTAACAGCTATTCATATAGTCATGAAATGTCCAAGTGGTAGAAAGAGTGAAAATTGTTACAAATCATTTCAGTATTCCTCTGTGGTTTTCAGAAAATAAATCATATGTGGAAGCAAATGTTTTATTAAAGTAATTTATACCAAGAAAAAGGCTATTCAGTTAGGTTGGGTGTGGTTAGGATGTATTGTATAAGGAACATGGAGGTTCTGGTAGTGAAAACCTTGGTTAGGGGGTTATAGCTATAGCATATTGACCACAGGGGTCCAGGGAATAAGAGCCCCTTGGCTGCAGGTTTATGGCATTGTGTAATCATATAGATTTTACCAGAAGATGTGTTGGATGCCAGTAGACTTTTTTTATAGGTTGTTACTTTGGTGGCAGGAATATCCATAGTTTTGATCTAAGCTCTATTACCCTGCAATTTCCGTGCCATCCACCCCTACTATTTGAACTATCATATTAAATTTAACAATGGATACTGTTAAATATCTTTTGGTTTTGGGTATAGTTTCAGTTTCAAAAACTTAATGGTACAAGGTAAGCTTTGCCTTTATTGGAAAGAATGAAAGAAAATAAGACACTTTACATCTGAGATATTTTCTTTTCTACATTGATAATAAGATAGTTGTGCCATGCTTAATTAATTCTTTGGTATACATTTACAGGAAAATGTAATGACATCATAAAAAGTAAAACTTCACTAACATATGAAATACTCTAATTAGGCAAAAAAAAAAAAAAAAAAAAAAAAAAAAAAAAAAAAAAACAGAAATACTGAAGACAGGTTGCGACTAACCTCACACTGAGAATAAGCCAATGGCAATGGGTAGGGGGGTAGGGGGTCTGGGGGTGGAGACCCTAACAGTGAAATATAGTGAATGGATGGGGGTTTCGGGTTATGAAGGTTTTTGGTTCATACAGCATTGTTTGTGGATTTGCATGAGTGGCTGGAGCCATAGGACTCAGAAGGGTTAGGTCATGTTGTATAGTTAGCAATACTTGCATCTGTATTATTTGCGATAGAATGCAACAACAAATTCACTTGTATTACAATGTGAATAACTGAAACAAGGAATAATAATTGCAAGGTTGAAAGGCTGTATGAACCTGAAAGATAACCCTTTTTTGTATTACCACTTCATGGATCATATTATCTTTTGAAATACTCTATATTCTATATTCTTTGTTTTAGTTAAACTTTTAAGTAATGCAATACACAGGAATTAAGACTTTACTTATTATTTCCATTAATGAGTCTTTATCAAAAGCACAATTTGCAAGATATGATATAGCATTGTCAATACTTGCCTTCTTGCAAGAATTAAGGAAAAATAAGAAAAATAAGTAAAACTTTACCTTTACATATTACAGTATTCACTTTTCACCTACCATTTCGTTCATGCCCTGCACTCCATATTGGTGCTGGATTATCAAGGTTCTTTCAATGGCTATCATAAAGCAATTTTGATAAAAGGTATTTACAGGTAGTGTTACCCATTTTTGTGGTATACCTACAGAGAAGTAGAAAAACAAGAAAAATGCTTTTAGGATGATAACTCATACAACTGTTGCTGGCACTTACACTCTGGAAGATGTTCCTGTACTGGTAAAGACCCTCCTTGGCAAGGTGAGACTTTTTCAGGTCAACACACAGCTCCAAATACTTGAACATAATGGGCTCAAGCAATTTCTCCGAGTAGGAGCTGCGCATCTTGCCCCTTTTGATGACCTCATAGAGGACCTCAAGGGCTCGATTGGGTTTCCCCACATCGATAAATTCTGTAAGGCAGAAAGGAAAATGACAAAACCATGAACTGAAAAAATCTGTTTTGTACAAACGACTGCTCCTTTGCCACGCACTGACCTGTGCTCTGACAAAGACCAATACTTCTATGAGAAGACATGTAAATTAAGGAACTAATCACAGTTCTTATTTTGTAAGAATACATATCATGGAGGTTTGTTTGTCTTTACAAGAGTGTTGTAAATTATTGGGCATCCATCACAGCATATAAAGGTTTGGAATATTTTAGAATAAAAATCTGCAGAGAAAGAAACTAAGGTATCCTAGTATGACTACACAGAACAACAAAATAGGAACAAAAATTAATCTACTGAAAATAAAGCTAGCCACAACTGTTCATTAAAGCCTATGATTCTTGCATAGATAAGTCCGCCAATTAAGCCAAGCAAGTCTCCACCTTGTACATTTTAGTAATTTGTTAAAGCCATAGCCATGGATAACACAACATAAATGCTGTGCACACTGTAATTTTAGTTTACTGTTTACACACAGACGGTTTTACAAGAGCCAAGTCACCAAGGAATCAACTATTATGCTGTGTTCAGACCTCCTTATCTTGCTTGGACAGACAGAGTGACTGGACCACCGGGACACAGAGTATCCGAGAGATTCTTTACATTTTTAAATCTTGGAGAGGCACACAGGTTGCATGTGGCACATGCGACATGCCACATTTATGAAAGATTGGTAATTTTTCGGTCAATATGCATAACAGGGTATGGGCTTACTATTGAAACAATTTTGATATTTATCTGCATGTAATCCACTGATTTCAACGATTCTTGATGTTGTTTCTTGTGCAAATGATTCGTTAATGAGATCTGAGTACCACTTCCATCGACAATCTTAATTTGTTAATCCCGTTAGTAGGGGAGGGCATGAAGTATATCAGGAAAATTAAGGGGTTAAACAGGCTTAAATAAGAAGAATAGCGAACAAAAGCAAAAAAAAAAAATAGCCCAAAAATGGCTACAAATCGGCTAATGAAACTCTACGGACATGCCTGCCATCTTTGAAAGTCTATGCACCGACGCACCAAAAAAAAACATCCTAACCCATAACCCAACCTAACCTAGCCATGACTAGGGGTGCCCTTCGGGCACTGCCCAAGGGGAGGGTTGATGGAGGCAAGCCCCCCCAACACCCCCCGGCACAAATTCTCTTCACCTCGGTATATATGGTAAGATAGAGCTACATCTATACTGTAAACAATAAACCAAATACCTTTATATATCAAAAGACCGAACTCTAAATTTTCCTTCACTTCTTTCCATCGGTCTATTGTGGATCATGGATCGCTTCGTTTTTATCGCTTTTTTGGGATTTGGGGTACTTGATGGCCTCAGAAATCAAACAGCGATAGTTATTAAGGTCTTTTTCTTCTTCGTTGCCACTGGATAGTCTTAAGAATAACCTAGAATTGAAGCAACACTGAAAACAAAACATTTCTTACAGGCTCTCTGTCACCGACTACCCGCATTTTTTTTTTTGTCAAAACTGGCGGTGAGAAACACGAAAGTACGCATGCGCAAGTCTGATTCCCATTAAGACCTGTACAATCAATCTTAAAACATGTAAATGAGGTATAAAAACCATTAATACCATTAATAAAGGTTCTTGAACGCATAAATATGGAACGGCAGACACTGATGATTAGCAAAATATCATTTTGACAATCGCGCAGCAATACATGCACTAGTCTGAACAGCGCAGTAATCGGTTGTGTGTCCAGTCCAATGTTTACTTTCTTCATGAAAAGATGATGATGGACTAAGGCAAAATTGGGCCCTCACCTCTGTTCATTTATGTATAGCACCTTTTGGAAGCATTTGCACAAATATTGCCATAGTAGAAAAGTGTCTTGGTTTGTATCGGTCTATTGATTTATATAGGTTTTATCTCCCAACTTAAACCCCACCTCATACTGCATATTGTCCCAAAATTAAGCTGCAGAAACCCAACACACTAACGACAATCTTAGCCCCAAAAGCAGAAGAGTGAATGAAAGATACCAGGGAAATTATAGGGTAAAATATGGATAGAATACAGCATATTGACTGAATAGACCGATTTGGTGACGTTCAAGGAGTCGGAGACGCCATTCCACTAGGTGAAAACCCCATCTCTCGCAGATACCTTGTTATCAGCACAAGCGAAAATGTTATATGAATGCTTAGTCTTTAAAAACCGAAGCAAAAAAACAATATGAATCAAAACTAGAACCTGTGCAGCTCCAAGAATGCTCATGTCGTCTGCCTGCTGAAATTGGGATCGACGATCCTACGAAATATTGAATATCCTGACTTCTAAGACTATTTGATCAACACACTATGTAATAAAAATAGGACAATATGCAGTATAGGGAGGAGACTGTAATCAAATTACTGTTAGTTTACTTCACAATTTCCCTGGTCTTTTTCATACCCTTCCTTATCATTGGAAATTCAGGGGGAGTTTCAGTGCATAATTCTTACACATATGTGTACTAGAGGGTGAGCAGAATCCATTCATACCATAATAGTCAAAATTAATTATGTGAAGGTATTGTGAAAAATTAATGAAATGTTTCATGTATTTCAAGATGTTCCAGAAGGGATTACAGAGATGGACGCGCATAGATAGAGAGAAATGGACACCACCATGTTATAGAGCGGAAAAAATAAAGTGGGATGGAACATAATGTAAGTTGCGCTGGACTTATATTTACTGTTAAATGGAAAAAAATGGTGGCTCACAGAGACTACGGCCCGTACTTTTAACACCTTTTGCCAGGGCTGGCGAAAGGTTTCGCCGGGCGATCCGGAATTTCGTACTTTTAAAATCATGCCTGGCGAACGTTCGCCAGGGCTGGCGAAAGATCACATTGGAACAGCCTGGCGAAGCAAAGGCACGAGAGCTGTTTGAATACCATTTTCTTGCTTTCAAGTTATAAATTAGTAACATATTTGTGTCTCATAGGATGTAGGAATCACATTGAAATTATAAAATATCTTAGAATCATAATTTATTATGAAATAACGTATATACGCATTTTTTTCAAGACCTTCGATGTTCCAGTCGAGAGCTCAAGACATCAGCTGTATTCCTACCCCCCTACCCCTACCCCACACCCCCGAGATGACTTACTTAGATTTAGGTTGTTGTTATTTTGGTTGTAAGGATAATGTTCTTTTCACAAATATTACCAGAAGTGTTTTTTATGGCGGCATGTTTACTTTGGGCTATAGAAACATGGCTGTAGTGCTCCACCGCCCTATAATGAGGCGTCTCTAATGATACCCTTGTAGGCCTACAGTTCAATATCTTACATCAGTTAGGAATAGTAAAATAGTAATTTTTAAACTCTTGTTAAAGTATAAAGTTATTTCTTGTATAAAAGTATAAGGTTGATATAGTATAGTATAAAGTACTTTTAAACCTTTCGCCAATGCTGGCGTTCGCCTGGCGAAGCTTCGCCAGGCAAACATCTGAGTGAGGGAGGCCTTACTTTTAAAACCAAGGCAGGTGTTCACCAGGCCTGGCGAACGAAAGGGATCGACAGGCGCTAACATCTTGGATTCCTGATAAATCTAGCGCTTCGGCGAATGAAAACAACGCGAGAAAAAGCAAAAGGTACGGGCCATAAAGTTAACCTTGTTATAGTATAAAGTGTAGTATAGCATAAAGTATAAAGTTAATTTTGTTATAGTATAAAGATATTTTCAACTTCTTTGTTATAGAATAAAGTGAGACTATTGTGGAAACAACATTTTCGTCTTCTCTCGAGGTTAATAATTAAGTTTAGGTTATGTTATGTGCACTGCAGATGTAAACAAATTTGTGCTAGATTTAGCGGGAATGCAAGATGTTAGCGCCTGGCGAACGTTGGGTTTAAAAGTAAGGCCTCCCTCACTCAGAGGTTCGCCTGGCGAAGCTTCGCCAGGTGAACGCCAGCACTGGCGAAGGTTTTAAAAGTACGGGCCTAAGTCGAAATCAACTTTCTGCAGCCAGAGTTGTTTATTTATGTCTACATTTTCTATGCAATCATTTTCTATAGCAGCGTTATCTATAAATGTCAAGTTTACGGTATAGGTCAAATTCCTGCCAGCCGCCTTTTAGACGAAAAATAACATATGCAAATGATAGAGCGAGTGATTCTAAGAAACTTATCATCTATGAACTTCAACTGCAACTCAATAATAACAAAGTTATTAGACACGTACGTGTCTGTGAGCCCGTTATGAAGTACTATCTCAATATTTTAAAAATAGCCATCCGATATCCTTTCCCTCCTTTAGTAAACAAAACAATGATGCCATTTCATTTTTGTACAATTATTCTAATCACAGAGATTTGTGCGTAAATAAAGCCCACATAACGGTACATGAAGCAGATTTTGTGTCTATATCAAAATATATGACAAGAGACCAGTAATACTCACATGATATTGAGTATTTACAATAACAAATAAATTTCTTGCTCTGCGCAAACCGATGTGCCTCACCCATATTACGAGCAAGAGGGGCCTGAAGAAATGCACGGAATGTTCAAAAACAAAAATGTTATCGCCTGAATTGCACATGAAACATTTAGAAATATCTATTTGACACTACATGTCTGTGACATTGTCACGAAAGCCAATACTATTACAAGAAGTACTATTGACCATTCACGAGCCACAGTGTGTGGAACAGGTATTTACAGTGGTAGAGTAAAGCGAGTATAATGAATCTTTTGCCATCATGGATCTCAGGTGCGTAGGGTATAACCCTCACTACTATAGTGTAATATCTAATTATTTTGAGAAAAATGATGAAGCTATAGAATTCCTGAGAGCAAAATCTAATTCCCCATTGCATTCTTTTTTTTTGTTGAAGCAGCATCATTATACCCGCCGCAAGGCGGGGTTCAGCGGGACCAGCCCCCGCCAACCCCAATTCCTCTCGATGAGGGTACTTCTGATAGTGAATGAAATTAGGTAAGAAATCTAAATCTGTACTTAGGTTTTTTATTTCCATTGTATATATATATAAAACATTATTACGGAACAAAATACATGTTTTCGTGAACTCTGACACACATTCAATAAGAATCGGAAAGGGTAAGACAGGAACACCATGCTTAACTAGCAATTACTGGCAAGGTAGCGATTATACTGTATGATAAATGGCGACAAATCCTGGTCAATGAAAACCGATGAAAATGACGTAAGTATTTCTTGACCAATCAGAACTCGCTATTTTCGGAAAGTGTGCAGCCGGGCAAAAAAAGTGTTCAGTGTCTGTCTGTCAACTGTGTGAGAAGGGTTTGGGTGTGAAATATTTAAAAATAGAGAGCCAGCTGAAATGTTGATAAATCATTAATTGCATTTAGCTGCAGAAAAACTACATCAACAATATCTGATGAAGTATACGGAGGTACGGCAATAGAAGGTTAGTAAGATTTAAATAGATTTTAACAAGAACCGGCATAATACACACATTGCATATCGCACGTATATTTATAGAATGTGAGTAACTAATTCTTTGTCTTATTTTACAATAAACGCATGCAGAAAATTACCAAACGCAGTATTAATGATAAATATATTAAACGTTAATTTCTTTTGTCTATTGCATACACTGCCATTGAATTGGTGAACAATAACCGCTCTCAATTAAATTGCCATAACGAATGGGACCAGGATGACGTTGTGGGCATGTCACGGAAAAACTTATGAAGGGCGGGTTTCAAACTCAATCTCAATAATAATGCGCAGGGCGCGAAATGAGAGCGGGTGACGGAAAAGACTCGCAACGAGTGCACAAACCTTTTGGGAGTGTGATTTGACTTGATTTGCGCATGGAAGGGGGCTCTAGCATTATTCCCATCAATAAACTAATGTTAAATGTAACGTGCGACAGCAATAACTGAAAGAGCGGTGGCTCCATGGAGGATGCCATGTCCATGCTGCACAGCGCATTCCTGCCTGATGTGAGTAGCGCCGCAGGTTTTACGTAAAATTGAAAATTATAAAGAAATGAGGTTAACCGTTTGTGTGACACACGGTGATAGAGGGAAATGAACACCGCCATCTTACAGAGCAGAAGAAATAGTAAGATATAAAATAGGTTAAGCTACAGCGGGCTCTTATTCACCTATAAATGACGAAAATGTACATAGCTCTTCAGGCTCATTGGCGTTCCTTCGTGGCAGACATACACGCCGCATGCTCAGGATATTGGCTATTTTTGTGTAATCAGGATTTATTACTTTTGTATTGTGAGGTAACCAGACAAAAAGTAAGCCCAGATTTAACCGCACAATTGCAGACCGTAATTATATATGTGAAACATGCGTCTCTTTCCCGTAGAGTTTAAACAAACACGATTTAAAGCTTTTGTTAGTTGTTTTGATATGTTTTGCTGTGTAAATCATGCAAAATTTCCCCAAAAATAGTGCGAAACCTTCGCTTAAGCAACTCTGACGTCGGGAAGTACAAGTTACATCACTGCTCAAGCAGTCAGATTTGACGGAGAGCAACAGCAGTACAGTGCTAAGCAGCGAAGGAATTATTCATTCCAAAAACAATCGTTTTGATAGGAGGAGGCTGGCAGAATCTGAAATTTTACCACGTTTTCTATGCACCATTTTCTACAAACACGACATCACTTCCGATTAGTAATTATTGTAACCATTATTTTTTCTCATTTCTAATAACATTTCCTCTAATCCTTTAATAGTTTTACATTATAAGTGTTTTCTTAGGTAATCTAATTACATTATGATTATTTATATTGTCATCATAAACTTTATTCATAGTTAAGAATGTAACAACTATACTGCCTCTCTACATTATTTGCCTCCCGTGTCGGAACAATATACAATGTTAATTGGTTCAACACTTTCCGGTGAGCCTTTGCCATGGCTAGTACAAGCAATTTGTGTGTGCAGTGACATGGGGTAAGTTAAAATAATTAAATTTAATTAATATTTATTCATTAAGCAATTTTATTAACAAATAAATATATATTTTCAATGAGAGATAGTGTTAAATATAATTTTTTGCTCGCTCTTTGCAAATCACAGTGCCTAATTTTAGGCCAACTTATTTGCCCTAAATGTGGTGGCAAATGCCGCATTGACCATAATATTAATTCATTCAGGTGTGACAAACCACAAAAAATTAATAAAGAGAAAGTTAGATGTAATTTCAAAAATTAACTTTCTAAGAACACCTGGTTTGATAATAATAAGCTTGATTTTGAAACTAACTTAAAATTTGTCAATTGAGAGAGAGGTTTTCGTATGCATCTGCACGGAACGAATTTAATTTACCAAACAAGACTATTTGCAATTGGGCGAGCTTCTGCCGGGAGGTTCCACTCCCCCTCCCCCTCCAAAGGGGTGAACCCCCTCCTCCCCTCCCAAGGGGGGAGGGGGTCCTCGCAGACTAATTCCCTAAGGGGGGAGGGGGTCCTCGCAGACTAATTTCCAAAGGGGGAGAGGGGGGGAGGGATGAAGGGAAGAAAGCGTGGGTGCACGATGTCAATGGCAACCTGTAAATGTCTAAATAAAATAAATACCATTTAAACATCTATAAAAATTGTAATTATATGAAAGACGAGCCTAAATTTATGTCATGGCAACAATAGAAAGGCCTTATAATACAAAAAAAAAAAAAAAAAAGCCAAACTTTGTCCGACAGACACTGAATGAAACACTGCTCGAGTAAACAAGCGCAACTCGCAATGCGTACAACCCTAATATCCGGTACCCAAATTTTTCACAAATATAAAATATGCTAACAAAAATAACAAACACAAAATATCAAAGTATTGTTCTTTGTAAAGTATATATTTTATGATAGATAATTTCTTTATCATATAATAGATTCACTATTAACAATGTAACAACATTACTGCCTCTTTACCTTAATTGCCTCCCATGTCGGAAAAACACATGTTCATTACTTGAACACTTTCCGGTAAGCTCTTGACATGTAAGGACCTAGCAGTTTTTGTGTGCGGAGTGACACGTGGTAAGTTGAAGATATTTGTTCCAATGTTTATTTTACATTTATAGGTATTTTAAAGACAATTGAAAAAATAGTGTATCTTTCATCATAGTGGATAAGTAGTGTTATTCAAATATATTTTTTACGGTAGGTACTGACAATTCGTAGAGAAATATGCCGGTCACATGCCCTCACATCGGTAACCCTTAAATGCCCCAAATGCAACGACGGCTGACGATTTTATGATATATATTCATGTAGATGTGACAAACCCCCCCAAAATAATAATAGAAAAGTTAGATGCAATTTCACTTCGCCGGGTACTTTGCCAAACACATTAAAAATGTTGTATCCGGCGGAGAATAAAAAATTTAATGTTCCTCCATCCCGCATCTCGTCTGTAGAGTGACGGTATGAGTTGCATATTGTTTAATAATTTTGGTAATTGTTGAAGACCGCGACGCACCCTCGCAAAGACTAAGTCGAAAAAAAAATGATGTTTTTCTGCATGAAATCCTATGATTTCATCAATTTTCGGCGTTGTTTCTTTTGCGAATGAATCGTTCAGGAGATCGAGTACCATTTCTCCATCGACGATCTTGATTTGATAGTCCCGTTAGCAGGGGAGGGCATGAAGTATATCAGGGAAATTATGGGGTAAAACAAGCTTAAATAAGAAGAATAACGATCAAAAATGCGTAAAACTAGCACAAAAAGCGCTTAAAATCGGCCAATGAAACTCTACGGATGTAACCGCCATCTTTGAAAGTTTACGGACTGACGCGAAATAAAAAACTCTACGGGAACCCAACCCACATTTCGGCAAAAACTCTACGGGAATTCACACGTTCCAACCCCCAAAAACGTATTGACCAATAAACCAACCAACCTAATATATCAATATAAATTGCCGTGACTAGGCGTGCCCTTCGGGCACTGCCCGAGGGGAGGGTTGATGGGGGGCAAGCCCCCAACACCCCCCAGGACACATTCTCTCCACCACGGTATGTACGGCAAGACAGAGCTGCATTCACACCGTAAAATAATAAACCAAATACCTTTATATCAGGAAACATGAAACTTTCGTTTCTTTGTACTGTTGGTATTGCTTCGATTTTAATCACCTTTTTCGTCCTTTGGAGCTCTTCATGGGCTCAGATATAAAACTGGGATTGTTACTGAAGTCGAATTATTCTTCGATGCCACTGTAAAGGTCTTAAAAAAGAACCCAGAATCAACACAACACTGGAAACGCAACATTTCTCACCGGCTTTCAATCTCGAAATGAGCGGGTTGGTGAGCTGTCAACCTGTGGCTGGCGCAAGAAAGTGTGAAACACTCGATGCGCAGGATTCGATATGAGGGTATAGATAAATATAAAAATATGCAATTGAAGTATAATAACATTACTAAAAGACTTTAAAGGTATAAATGCGTACCAGCAGACACAGATAATTAGCCAAATATCGTTTTGACAAGTGCGTAATGATACACGGACTAGTTCGCGAACGCAGAAATGCGTTCGTGGGTCAGTGTCGTGTTTTTCCTAGCAAGGTAAACAAGCTCATCAACTTTGAATTTGAAAGGCGGCCGCGCATTATATTTTCGTCATTTAGCGGTGACTATAAGGCCGGTGCATCTTAAACTATACGCTCTCCCCTTCTATTTTTCCTGCTCTATAAGATGGCGGTGTCCATTTTCCTCTATCTACGCGCGTCGCGGTCTTCAACCTCTACCATAATTTTTAAAATAAATTGACATCGTGCGAATGAGCGGAGTGGGAATTAATTTGATATTTTGTGATCGTTATTTTGGTTAGCATGATAAAAATCTATATTTGTGAAAAATGTGTGTCGGATATCGGGTTTGTACGCATTGTGAGTTGCGCTTGTTTACTCATGTGGTGTTTCATTCGGTGTCCGTTGGACGAAGTTTTTTCTTATATGGCCTTTCTATTGTTACCGTGACATAAATTTAGGCTCGTCTTTCATATAATTACAATTTTTATAGATGTTCAAGTGGTATTTATTTTATTTAGACATTTACAGGTTGCTATTGACATCGTGCATTCCCCCCCCCCCCCAACGGAGCTTCGTGAACTCAATTTCTCCCCTTCATCTCTCCCCCCTCCCCCCTTAGAAATTAGGCTCTGCAAGGACCCCCTTCCCCCCCTTTGGAGGGGGAGGGGTACCCCCCCACATTTGGAACTTAGTCTCTGCGAGGGTGCGTCGCGGTCTTCAACAATTACCTGTATAAGCATAATAGGAAGAGAGGAAATGTTAGTGGAAATAGGATTAAATAATGGATTAAATCATTAGTAATTGGTAATGCTTCCATGTTAGTTGAAAGTAGTGCAAAGAAAACGTGACATTTAGAGAAAATGCGGGCATAGAAAATGGAAATACAGAAAACTAGACACATATAGAAAACGAGGGCAATATTAATTTAGACAGCCGCACTATATATACAAAGGAAAGTATAACAGAATTATTGACTAGAGTTCATACATGTCGGGGAAGTTAATAAAATTGTGGGGACCTCACTGGTTGTGCTTTAATTGAAATTCAAAAGTTGCCTCTCTATAGTCCACAAACATCGTTGTCTCGGACCGTCTCGAATGAAAACAATACTGAGAGCTTTCTGCAATATACAAAATATGGGGGTTTGGAAGGTTTTAGGTTAAGGTTAAGGTTAAGGTTAAGGTTAAGGTTTAGGTTAAGGTTTAGGTTTAGAACGTTAAGGTTTAGGTTTAGGTTAAGGTTAAGGTTTAGGTTTAGAACCTTAAGGTTAAGGTTAAGGTTTAGGTTTAGAACCTTAAGGTTAAGGTTTAGGTTTAGAACGTTAAGGTTAAGGTTAAGGTTAAGGTTTAGGTTTAGAACGTTAAGGTTTAGGTTAAGGTTAAGGTTAAGGTTAAGGTTAAGGTTAAGGGTAAGGTTTAGGTTTAGGTTAAGGTTTAGAACCTTAAGGTTAAGGTTTAGGTTAAGGTTTAGAACCTTAAGGTTAAGGTTTAGGTTAAGGTTTAGAACCTTAAGGTTAAGGTTTAGGTTAAGGTTTAGGTTAAGGTTTAGGTTTAGAACCTTAAGGTTAAGGTTTAGGTTTAGAACCTTAAGGTTGAAGTTAAGGTTTAGAACCTTAAGGTTAAAGTTAAGGTTAGGTTTAGAACCTTAAGGTTAAAGTTAAGGTTAGGTTTAGAACCTTAAGGTTAAAGTTAAGGTTAGGTTTAGAACCTTAAGGTTAAAGTTAAGGTTAGGTTTAGAACCTTAAGGTTAAAGTTAAGGTTAGGTTTAGAACCTTAAGGTTAAAGTTAAGGTTAGGTTTAGAACCTTAAGGTTAAAGTTAAGGTTAGGTTTAGAACCTTAAGGTTAAAGTTAAGGTTAGGTTTAGAACCTTAAGGTTAAAGTTAAGGTTAGGTTTAGAACCTTAAGGTTAAAGTTAAGGTTAGGTTTAGAACCTTAAGGTTAAAGTTAAGGTTAGGTTTAGAACCTTAAGGTTAAAGTTAAGGTTAGGTTTAGAACCTTAAGGTTAAAGTTAAGGTTAGGTTTAGAACCTTAAGGTTAAAGTTAAGGTTAGGTTTAGAACCTTAAGGTTAAAGTTAAGGTTAAGGTTAAGGTTAAGGTTAAGGTTAAGGTTAAGGTTAGGTTTAGAACCTTAAGGTTAAAGTTAAGGTTAGGTTTAGAACCTTAAGGTTAAAGTTAAGGTTAGGTTTAGAACCTTAAAGTTAAGGTTAAGGTTAAGGTTAAGGTTAAGGTTAAGGTTAAGGTTAAGGTTAAGGTTAAAGTTAAAGTTAAAGTTAAAGTTAAAGTTAAAGTTAAAGTTAAGGTAAGGTTAGGTTAGGTTACATTAAGAAATTTCGTCGGGATTTCGGCAACATTGACACCGGCGCATCCCGCAGCGGCGCCGGAATCTCGTTCGGATTATGCCTTTTTTTTTAAAAATTT
Source organism: Penaeus vannamei (assembly GCF_042767895.1). Classification (NCBI taxonomy): domain Eukaryota; kingdom Metazoa; phylum Arthropoda; class Malacostraca; order Decapoda; family Penaeidae; genus Penaeus; species Penaeus vannamei. Next base: position 21,022,196 of record NC_091557.1, read on the forward strand.
CACTTTTAATTCCACTATTTCTTCCGTGTGTGCCCCCCCACCCACCTACAACCCCCAATTCTCCACGGGTCACCCAAGATTGAAGGGGATAGGAGAAAAACAAACAAATAGGCGCGGCTGTCTTTCTTAGATTTACCGGTAATTGTTGAAGACCGCGACGCACCCTCGCAGAGACTAAGTCGAAAAAAATGATGTTTTTCTGCATGAAATCCTATGATTTCATCGATTTTTGGCGTTGTTTCTTTTGCGATTAATCGTTCAGGAGATCGAGTACCATTTCTCCATCGACGATTTTGATTTGATAGTCCCGTTAGCAGGGGAGGGCATGAAGTATATCAGGGAAATTATGGGGTAAAACAAGCTTAAATAAGAAGAATAACGATCAAAAATGCATAAAACTAGCACAAAAAGCGCTTAAAATCGGCCAATGAAACTCTACGGATGTAACCGCCATCTTTGAAAGTTTACGGACTGACGCGAAAATCAATCAAAAACTCTACGGGAACCCAACCCACATTTCGGCAAAAAATCTACGGGAATTTACACGTTCCAACCCCCAAAAACGTATTGACCAATAAACCAACCAACCTAATATATCAATATAAATTGCCGTGACTAAGCGTGTCCTTCGGGCACTGCCCGAGGAGAGGGTTGATGGGGGGCAAGCCCCCCAACACCCCCCAGGACACATTCTCTCCACCACGGTATGTACGGCAAGACAGAGCTGCATTCACACCGTAAAATAATAAACCAAATACCTTTATATCAGGAAACGTGAAACTTTCGTTTCTTTGTACTGCTGGGATTGCTTCGATTTTAATCACCTTTTTCGTCCTTTGGAGCTCTTGATGGGCTCAGATAT
>NC_091557.1:21030267-21035267 GCF_042767895.1 Penaeus vannamei
TAACTCTGGGCTGTCAGACCATGAAGTCAGCAGACGGATTGGCCTGGCAACAAGGGTCATGAACTCTCTTGATAAGAGTATTTGGAGATGCCGGTACCTGTGCAGAAGGACCAAGCTTCGTGTCTTCAAGGCTCTGATAGTCCCAGTTTTGTTATATGGTAGTGAAACCTAGACACTATCCTGCACCTTGGAGTCTCGATTTGATGCCTTTTGTAATAGGTCCTTGCGCCGGATCATGGGGTACGGTTGGAGGACCATGTGTCCAACCAACGGCTGCACCGTGAGACTGGCACAGGACCTATTACCTGCACAATCCATGATCGCCAACTCAGGCTTTACAGCCACCTGGCTCGTTTCCCTCAGGATGATCCCGCCCACTAGGATGTCTCTGTTCGAGACAACCCTGAGTGGAGGAGGCCTGTGGGTTGACCTAGGAAGTTGTGGCTTGGGCAGATCGATCAAACCTGTCGTGAGGAGCTTGAGATGGGCCGAGTCCCTGCCTGGTGACTTGCCATGAGGGATCCTCGCAGGTACAAGCAAAGGGTGGACGCGGCTATGCGCCCCCGTGTGTGTGTGTGTGTGTGTGTGTGTGTGTGTGTTGTGAGGTTGGAAGCCTCCTCCTGCCCACAGCCTGCAACCTGCACCCATCTCACGCATCCTCTCCCCGTCTCCTGTCTCTCACGCATCCTCTTCCCGTCTCCCGTCTCTCACGCATCCTCTCCCCATCTCCCATCTCTAACGCATCCTCTCCCCGTCCCTCACGCATCCTCTCCCCGTCTCCCATCTCTCACGCATCCTCTCCCCGTCTCCCGTCTCTCACGCATCTCCCCGTCTCCTGTCTCTCATGCATCCTCTCCCCGTCTCCCGTCTTTCACGCATCCTCACCCCCTAATTCTCACATACCTGAGGTTTTCCTTACTCTCCCTGCCCAAGTTTCCTAAGTCCTTCCCTTCCTTCCCGTCCTTCCTTGACCTTTTCCTACAGGTCCAAACGATAACGCACCACTGCCGTCTGACTCTACAGACATACATACATACCTGCACATACACTCGGGGGATGATTTCGTCTAAATGGCTCATGGTATGGTATCAGCATGCCTTCCGTTAGCTTTCGTGTTCCTTATTTTACGATTTTACTAATTTTATCGTTTCTGTTCGTTTTTTGTTCTTATTAGCCACTGAGACTTGCACTGCTTTATATAGCACACCGCTCACGCCTAATGCAGTTTTATTGCGCTTGATGTTTTATTTTGTATGTCATTTTTTGTTGATTTTGTATGGGTTGTCAGCTGCATAACCTTAGATTTTACATAATTATTTTTATCGAATCTTTCAATTTTGTTATTTTAATTACTATCAAGCAACCCTTTTGTTTACGTTTGTTTTTATCAGGCGTTCCTTTAGGCCTTTGCTGCGACCGCTTTTGTTTCGCATTTTATTTATGCAGCTGGCTTCCTCCCACATTTTTTATGTTTTCTATTTGACGTTTTAGTTTGTCATTTTATGCCCACTTCATCCGAGACTTTTGATTCACTTTTGCTTTTATTTTATTTCTTAAAAGTCTAGCTTAGTCCATGCACCTTTTTATTCTGTTGTATATCGTTTTAATTTTATTATGTATCTTATGTGGTTAGTTGTTTTATGTTTATTAAATGATATTTATTTTATGAATCCTTTTCTTTCTTTTTTCTTTTTTTAGTAATTTACTTTTATTAAACATTTTGATTTTCTCGGGTGAGTTAAATCTGAAACAGTATCCCCTGTCTGTGGGGTTCCAACCCCGTCCTTTTACAAAATAAAGAGTGTCAGCCGGACTTTTGGTATGGTCACTACCCTTTCCCGAGAGTCGTCCTGGAGTACCCCACCCGGAAGGAAACACAATAAAGGTGGTAAATGAGCCTTCCCACATGTATTACTTGCCACAGATAGGAGCTGGGAGGAACGCAATCTTTATTTACTTAATGATGTCTTCAATGAACCTTTTCTGCCATTGAATTAACTTTAACCTGATATCAACATTTATAATGAACTGACCTACTGAATTACTTTTGACCTGATTTTGAATGTTATACTCATATTTAATCTTGCTATGGGTATTTCCAGTTATTATTTTAATATGACATTTAATGATCAGTATAAATAATATCTCTGATTTGAAACTACTTGTGTCCACTGGGCCCAGTTCTGTCCCCTAAGCCGCCTATCGGGGTTCCTCTGGTTCACAGAACCCTTACAGTGTGTGTGTGTGTGTGTGCGCGTGTGTGTGTGTGTGCGTGCGCTTCCGCGCGTGCGTGTGCGTGTGCGTGTACGTATGCGAGTGAGTGTGCGTGTGCATATGGATGTGCGTGTGCGTGCGCGTGTGCGAGTGCTTGTGAGTGTGCGTGTGCGTGTGTGTCTGTGTGTGAGTGCGCTCCAAGACCTATATTCACACTCTTTTTGCCACATGCTGACGGCCAACATGATCATGCCTAGGGTTTCGAACAGGCGATGCTATCTACACAAAACGTATATCACGGCCTTTCTTTTTCACAATACATATTTATCATCTTTCCATTTGCAATATTTCCTGTGCTTGTAGAAAATGATCCTTGACCCTAGTGCTTAAATAGAGCAGGAGGGACACTTTTTCGGGGAAGTTGTATAAAATGAACTTAGGTCCAATATTTTCCATGGTGGAAGAGAGCGTCCACGTAGAATCCTAATTGTGGGTATTTTCAGCGCAAGTAAGTGTTTCGTTACTTGTTTCACTATTCTGTTTTAGTTGTTTTCGGAAGTCTGTACAATAGGGATATAATACTGATTTGACACTAACTGTGGTGTTTAGGTGAATTAAGTTTTGTTTTCATATCCACAATCCTCGTTGTTTTAGCGGCACCGAGAAAGTGAAGCAAACAAAATATGAGGTACAATTTACGCAGATTTCCAACACAAATGGAACAACATATACAAACAATATATTTATACATATAAAAGCCTTTGTAAATGTATCAATATATATATATATATATAAATATGTTTATATATATACATACATATATATATATGTATATATATATATATATATATCATCATCATTATCCGGAGCTAACGCCAACAGGGGCGCATAGCCGCGTCCACCTTCTGCTTCCACCTTTTAGGATCCCTCACAGCAAGTCGTCAGACAGGGGCCCGGCCCATCTCGAGCTCTTCCCGACAGGTTTGATCGATGTGCCCAAGCCACGACCTCCTAGGTCGTCCCACAGGCCTCCTCCACCCAGGGTTGTCTCTTACAGAGACAACCTGATGGGCAGGATCAGCCTGTGGAAAGCGAGCCAGGTGGCCATATAGCCTGAGTTGGCAATCCCGGATTGTGCAGGTAACAGGTCCTGTGCCAGTCTCACGGTGCAGCCGTTGGTTAAACACATGGTCCCGCCAACAGTACCCCATGATCCGGCGCAAAGACCTATTACAAAAGGCATCAAGACGAGACTCCAGTGCACTGGATAATGTCCAGGTTTCACTACCGTAGAGCAAAACTGGCATTACCAGGGCCCTGAAAACCCGTAGCTTGGTCCTTCTGCACAGGTACTGGCATCTCCAAATACTCTTGTCGAGAGAGTTCATGAACCCTGCTGCCAGGCCAATCCGTCTGCTGACTTCATGGTCTGACAGCCCAGAGTTATGAACTGCACTACCAAGGTATGTAAAGCTCTCTGTGCCTTCAATGTCCTCGCCGCAAGCCTCTAGACCCAAGGGCTTCGCTTCATTACTAAATGCATCGAGGACACCACTAAGGTTTCCAAAGACTCAGATAGAATTGCAACATCACCAGCAAAGTCAAGGTCTGTAACCTTAATATTACCCAGTGTTGCTCCACAATTACTTTGAACAGAAGCTCTGCCTAGTATCCAGTCCATGCAAGTGTTGAAAAGGGTTGGTGCAAGAACACAGCCTTGCCTCACTCCTGAACTGACAGGAAAGAAGCTCGACAGTCCCCCACCACACTTTACAGCACTTTCAGTACCAGTATATAGGTTTGCTATTAGTTAATAATCCTTGTTGGAATTCCTCTCAGTCTCAGGATCTCCCAGAATGATTCCCGATGTACTGTATCGAACGCCTTCTTGAGGTCGATGTAGGCTGCAAGCAACCCACGCCCGAACTCAGGACGGCGCTCTACAATGACTCGAAGCGCAAGGATACGGTCTATTGTTGACTTACCAGGAGTGAATCCGGATTGCTCTGGCCTCTGATGCCTTAGTAGATGGTCTCTGATACGCCTCAGAAGGATGCGGGCAAGAACCTTGCCTGGTACACTGAGCAGTGTGATGCCTCGGTGATTCCTGCAATCCCATCAGTCCCCCTTCCCCTTCCAGAGAGGGATGACCACACCCCTCAACAGGTCAGAGGGAACAGTACCAGACTGCCAAATGGCAGCCAGGACAGCATGCAATCCCTACGCCATAGGTTCACCACCAGCCTTTAACAGTTCAGCTGGGATGCCGCAAATATCCGCTGCTTTACCACTCTTCAGCTTGGAGATCGCCTCCCTAACCTCAGTTAGGGAGGGAGGGTCCTCGCTAATGGGTGGGTCCGGCAGCGGAATCATGGCACTACCCACATCCAAGTTAACTGTTGGAGGGTCAACCTGATACAACTGCTCAAAGTATTCAGCCCAACACTCCCTCACCATAACAGGATCTGAGATGATCTGGCCACCCACTAAGCGAACAGCAGTCACCTGTGAAGAGGGCTTGGAGTTCAGCTTTCTCAGGGCTTGGTATGCAGGACGAAGGTCATTTACTAAGAAATGGCCTTCAAACTCCTCAGCAAAATTCCTAATAAACTCTTCCTTGTCCCTTCTTAACAGAGACCGAGTTCTGCGCACCTGAGAACGGTGCAAATCCCGATCCCCTGCCAGACGAGCCGCACGGCAAGCATCAGTGGCTTCCAGTGTCTCCTGAGAGATTGAATTCTGTCTTGCTCTCGGGCGTTCTCCAATCGATTCTTGGGCTGCATCAT
>NC_091557.1:21080267-21082767 GCF_042767895.1 Penaeus vannamei
GTACTCGGTTCTGGAATTGTTGCATCTTCCTGATGTTTGTTTTAGAGGATATGCAAAGAGGGATGGCTGGGTACTCCATGATTGGTCTTATCAGGGTTTTGTAGAATTGTAGTTGTGTTTTCGAATTCATTTTAGAGCGTTTTAGTTTTGTGAATTGCTTCTTTGCCATTGCGTCTCCTTTTCATGTGAGTTGACACTCCGCGGGTGCCGAATTCTGAGCCAAGTATCATTACTTTGTTGCAGAAGGGAATTCTCTCTTTGTCAACAATTACTTACCTTGATTTTGTGGCTGATACGGACAGAAGTTGAAATTTGTTCTTGTTTGTTTTTATCTTCCATCTCTTTTCGAATTCATTTATCCTTTTGATTTCGATTACGTTAGCATATCTTTTGACTTTAACGGGTATAGCATGATCTGAGTTATGTCGTCGGCAAAGCTGACGTCTACGCATTTGTTGTTCGGTCTTTCGAGGTCTGCCGTGTAGAGTATGTAGAGAGTAGGGCTTAATGTTGACCCTAGTGGCACCCCGCTCAGTAGTGGGAATCTTGGTCCTGCAACTGTGTCATTTCGTATCGTTGCTGTTCTCTCCTCCACGAAGTTGCAGAGAATCTTTTCAATGATATATGGTACATTGATTTGCAATATTTTATATTGCAGTCCTGGTTTCCACAATTTATCAAATGTTTTGGCAACATCTCTGCACACTATGTTGCACTGCTGTCGGTTTCTCTGTGACATGGCGATTGTTTCGTATATGGCAGCGATTGCTTGTTGTGTGCCTCTCCCTTTCCTGAAACCATACTGGTTAGCATTAAGAAGATTGTGTCTTTCCATGTATCTCGTAATGCGATTGTTGATGATCTTTTCGAATATTTTTCCCGGGATTTCTAACAAGGAGATTGGTCGGTAATTCTCAGGTTTTCTTGGGTCCTTTCCTTCTTTGGGTAAGAGAATAATTACCGCGTTTTTAAATTTGTCCGGAAATAACCCATCGAAAGGGACCAGTTGAGTATTGCCTTTAGTTTCTCTATTGCCGCTTCCGGTAGTTGTTGCATAATGGTCTTTCTTATTCCGCTTTCGCCAGGTGCTTTGTCTTTAAATTTAATTATGATCGTTTTTATTTCTTCTTTTGATATTGATCTGGTTAGAGGGCTGTCATCTTGCAATCTATTTAGATTTGCTTCATTGTAAGGGGTTAGTCTTTGCTTGTTTACAGACAGATAGTCTTTTACCTGGTCTTCGTGTTGCCGGTCGAAAGTTCTGTTATCTTCCAGACTGATGTTAAAGATGTTCTTCCAGATGTTTCTGAATACTGCTTCTTTCTGCTTGCTGTCAAATACTTTATTTCTTTCATTTAGTATGTACGGAGTCTGATTATGTTTGGTTCCAATTAACCTTCTTATTTTCCCCCAGAACTTTTTGGGTTGTTGTATTCTAGTTCTGTTGTTTTTATTAAGATATTCCAGTGGTTTGTGTATAGGGCTTTACTTTCTTCCTTCAGGTCTTCCTGTAATTCCCTGTGTTGGTTGCGTGATGCTGGTGTCCAACCAATATATTCGACGGTGTTTAAGATGTTTTTGTATCTCCACTCTAGCAGTTTCAGACGATTGCTTGTTAATGGGTGGGGTAAGGTAGCAAACCTTTTCTTTGGTATGGCTTTATCCACTGCTCTCTCTACAGTAGTGTACCATGCGTCGATTTCGGTGTTGATATATTCCTTGTTGAATATTGTATCTTCTCTTTAGGTTGAACATTTCCTTCTGCGGGATCATGATGGGTGATGTTGATAAGGTGAAGACTATGGGTAGGTGATCTGACGTGGTTAGTGGTCCTTGTTGGATAGCATGGTTCATATGGATGTTTTTATTCCCAAAGATAATGTCTGGACGACCTTTGCCTCTTGTGCTGACGAAGGTATCGAATTCCGGGCCAATGTGGGTGATCATATTTTGGTTTATTAGTTACTAATTCGTCTCCCATCAGGTTGCTGCTGTTCTGGCCGAGCGTTCGATGTCTGGCATTTAAGTCGGCGATGATGTATGCAGGGATATTGGTTCGCATTATTTTCATTATGTCTGGATATGGAAACTGTGGGCGTCGGGGTGGCATGTATGCTGTGCCGATTACGAATTTGCCACGGTTTGTCTGCAGTTCTATTGCAAGGAAGTCTTCATTAAAATCGTCTATGATCAGTTTGATTTTTCTTTTGATGCACATGGCAACTCCTGCATCGCCCTCGTTTAGTATATTTCTTTGGTAGACGTAGTAGCCAAAGATCTTTAACTGCTCATTGTTCTGGAGACAGTGAGCATTAATTAATATGATGTCTGGCTCTTCCTGCAGATATGTGTTGGAGAGTTTGTGTTTTCTCATGCGCCAATTCAGGACGTTGTGTTGGATGATTTTGAATCTGTTTAAGTACATGTTTGCTGTATTTAGGTGAGCTTTTTATATTATATCAGGGTCTGTGGAAGACTTCCTGGCAGTGTGGTGCTCGCC
>NC_091557.1:21087767-21092767 GCF_042767895.1 Penaeus vannamei
AGTACACCAATCCCTGCTGCTCCATGAGGATCAGTAGAAGCATCACAGTAGATTGCAAGTGGGGGGGTACCCTGAGGGGGTGGAGAATTTCATCAATATATTTCAAGTAATGGCCTTTTAACTCTGTTATTGAAGTCATGGATTTTGGCCCTGTTAATTTATCAATATGTACGTTAACATGTGATCTATGCCAAGCGTTGCTTCTGGGATGATAAAATCATTGTTCCACACACTAATGCTGAGAATAGTCTGGGCAGTCTTGGCCTTCCATTCCAAGTTTGATTTTATGAAGTTGGAGTATCGAGGCCGTCGGACATGCCTAAGTCTACAATTAATCTCAGACAATGCAAGGGAAATTTGAGGTTTGGACTGAATCTGCAGAAGTCTGATGCCGAGTATGGTGTTGACTTGGGTAATACGGCTGTGAACTGACGGGAGATCAAGCTCTTTCTTCATGACTAGAACTTTAGCAGTTATTGGGCAACCTAAAATGACTCTCATGGCCTTGTTCTGTAAGATTTCAAGGGGTTTGAGAACATTTTGTGGCAACAGACTAAGAACCGGGCTCGCTTGTCTATCATGGACCTAACAAGGGAAATGTACATCAATCTTAGGACTCTTAGGGAAGCACCAACGTATCTGTTACTTATGTACTGTAAAGGTCTTAAGCGCTCCAGGCAGCATTCTCTGATGTTTTGAACGATTTCCCGAGTGAAGCGGGAATTGCAGGACATTAGGTGGGGAGCAATCACCATAACACCTAGATACTTATAGGTGTCAGTTTTTGCAATAACTTGCCCACCTAACCTTGGAATGTATGACAGTTTGTGTGATCTGGAAATATACTTAGTCTTGACAGGGTTGATTACGAGTCCAAGGGAAGTGCACTTTTTACTGAATCCCTGAAGAACATACTCCCCCCTATCAAATATCTGAATGAGAATGTCATCAGCATAGGATGTGGTGCTGCATAGGTCTCCTAACTCACTATTAAGCTTGCAAAGAGAGTGCATAAGGGTGTTAAATAGTGAAGGGGACAAAACTCCTTGTGGAGTTCCTAACTCGAGTTCGCCATAATTACTGTAGGTGCCTTGGTAACATACTCTTGCTCTTCTCAAAGACAGATAATCCTTTATCCATAGCAGAAGTTTGCCCTTAACTCCTAGGAGAGTTAATTCATGGAGGATTGCAATAGGGGAAGCACTGTCAAATGCACCCTTGAAATCTATGAAGTAAGAAGACTGTGCATTACTTCCATTGAGGTACTGTGCCAAGCACATTTGTGTTCCTTTCCCCTTTTGGAAACCAAAGACTGATGGGTGAATTTGATCTTTGATCTAGTGGAGCAGACGATTGAGGAGGATCCTTTCACAGGTTTTAGAGAGACAGGATGTCAGAGAAATCGGTCTAAATTCATCAGGACACCCTGGTTTTGGGATAGGAATAATGGTGGCTTGTTTCCAGGCAGTAGGCAAGATGCCTGTAGAATAAGTTAAGTTGAAGAGATCAAGAAGAGGATTTCTTCCCTGTACCTGTACCTTTGCAAGGAGGCGGATGATGTAAGTGATTCCATCATCCCCAGGTGCAGTGGATTTGCTAGTTTTAATGGCTGCAAGAAGTTCGTGTCTTGTAAATGGTGCATCAGCCTCATCTAAAAGTTGGCACTGATAGTTTATTTCATTTTTGTGTTTTGACTTAAGGGAGCATCTACGAATGGATAATGGATAATTATCGAGAGAAGAGTTTTCGCAGCATTTACTGAGGATTGACAAAGCTACCCTTTCTGGATGAGGGTGGGGAGTGACATTGTGAGCATTGCCTTTAATCTTATTGATTTCCCTCCACACATTACTCATGGAGCTCGTGGTCAATCGATTCTGCCCAGGCATACAATCTCTCTTCCCCCTTTTGCATCATTATCTCATTAAGTTTTTTACTAAAGAAGACAAGGTCCCTAGCTAAGTAGGGATTTTCCCCCAGGTTTTTTAGCTGATTTACTGTAGACCTTATTAGCTTTCTAAGTAGCTTTATTTCCAGATCTTTGTTAAGGTGATATGCTCGTTTGCCTCTGGAGGATGAACTATGTTTGACAGGGTTTCTGGGTTGGAGTTGGGTAATGAGGTTACCAACTTGTTGACAGAGAGTTTCATTAAAGTGATCAAGGCTGGTAGGAATATAGTGTTCATACCAGCAGCCAATCCTTTTAATAAACTCATCATGATGTTTAGTGGCAAGATGGTATCGAAGACGTGGCTGGGGCGGGCATCTTTTAGCGAATGGGAGGAGTGATACTTAATGCCCAACGATCACTGACTAAGAAAGGGACAACTTCCGCAGTGCATGGGAGTGGGTGCTGATTGTATAAGACTATATAATCTAATTTGCCACCTAGATAATGAGTCTTTTCAAAGGGGTTTGTTACAATAGGTGTATGGGATCACTGGTGTTTTGAAGATAGTCATAATATACCTTACCGTTTTTACCTATGGTGCTTCCTTCAGAGCCAAGGAGAGGATGACGGGCATTAAAATCTCCACACAGTAAGACAGTAGCATTATGTATCATACTGTCGGGAGGTTTAGGTACCACTTCACTATCATGTGGGTTATATACATTAATGATAGTGATGCTTCTATCATCAAGAAATATTTTAACGCCAAGATATTCAGCACTTGCATTTGTCACGTTTGTCATCGATCACTTTTGATGGGATACTATTTTTTATGTAAATACCAAGTCCTCTTGTAGAAGGATTAGCAATATTAGGTTTGTCGTGATATGTGTATCCTGCAATTTTTGCATAACGAGCATCAGTTCTAACTTCCTGGAGGCAACACACATCAACATCTTCCGAGTGGAGATACTGAGCGAGGGCCACCTTGCGTTTCTGTAAACTGTTAATGTTCCAGGTAATGCATTTTAACAGATTATTTTGATCCATCGATCATCACTTGACCGTTTCCAAGGCCCACTGGATGTTGTCGTTGCTCGAGGAAGAGCGCAAAAATCCTCTCCTGGAACTGCACCATCTGTTGCTGCATCATGAACAACATCTGCTCCATCTGCTTGAACAACATTTGTATCAAACCTTTCATTTCCCTGTTAGATTCTTGCTTTTCCTGCTGCGGTGAGGGAGAAGCTGGAGCTGGTGATCGCGTCGGTGCTGCAGCTGGCACTGGAGCAGGAGCTGCAGCTGGTGCTACAGCTGGCGCTGGAGTGGGTGCTGCAACTGGAGTAGAAGCTGCAGCTGTCGTTGGTGCTGCAGCTGGAGTATGTGCTGCAGCTGGCGCAGGTGCTACAGCTGGTGATGTGGCCGGTGCCATGGCTTTGTTTGCAGGGGCCGTCAGAGTTGACCTCTGCAGGTGTGGGAATTCCCGCACGTGATTAAGAGGAGGGGCTGGGCGGGGTTTATTGGGGGGAGGGGCTGGGCGGGGTTTATTGGGGGGAGGGGCTGCCTGCTTTTTTTCATGTGTTGCCCTTCTGTCCTTTGGGTAGTAGGCGCATAATGGCGAGTTGGCATTATGCTCCTGACGGCAGTTCACACATTTCCGAGGGATGATTTTACCTTCAGAAATTTTCTCTGCACACTAAGCTTTTATGCGAAAGAGCGCAATATCGGCACCGCGGTGCCTCTCGTGGACACGCACGTGCCCCGTGTCCCCACTTTGAACAATGGGAGCAAAACGGGGTCTGAGATTTGAAGACGGCACACCTAAAGGGTGCCATGCCCTCCACCATTTTGATAGTTTTGGGGATTACCTCCCCCTCATATGTTATGATGACTCTCTGGGTCATCAATCCATTGACCTTCATGCGTTTGGCATGTACGACGCGTTCATTGTAGGATGTCATTTCATCTGTTTCGATTTCCCTTGGGACGTCGAACACAATAACATTTGTGCACTTGCCTTTTCCATACACTTTTGCCTTTTCTAAAATTTCGCCACCTGCACCGGCAGTGGTTATGTGGGCAAGAATTTGTTCATTTTTACATCCCACATACACATTGTTTCTCCCAATCTTAAGTTCAATGGACCCCTTTATCTTACTGTATGGGTCCAATTTTAAAGCCTGGGATACCCAGCGATATGTATCCCCGTGTGTCCGAAGCTTTGTGTCGGCTTTAAAATGTGCGCACAGGTGTCCAGGGGGCGTGATTTCCACAGAGTTAGGTAGTAGTCTCTTTGCCTTTTTCTTTATTGGTTCCTGGGGGAGGCCATTGATATCTTCCTCGCGGAGGACACCATATCTACCCTCGGTTTCCATGGGCATGTCTGTCATTTTTCCGTTTGAGGTCGGGGTCATTTCCTGAAGAAACAGGGCCCGACCTGACCTCCCTTTGCAAACCCAGGTGCACACACGGTCGCTTACGCCGCGCCCACACAGCACATCTGTGTCCGTACGTAGTTTTTTCACTTATTTTACTTCACTATATATTTGGATCACTTTAGATTCAGAACAAATAATCATGTGAACATTATCGCGCACTGCAGCAATCCACAGCTGGCAGGTCTATGAAGACCTAATAGTCTGGGTAACCCAAATCCCGTAAGGACAGGTCAAGGTCACAAGAGGTCACACAACACGTCTGCACACTGTGGTGACAGGATGATGACTGGAGAGAGAGAGAGAGAGATAGGTAGAGAGATTGATATATATATATATATATATATATATATATATATATATATATATATACATATATATATATATATAAATACAAATATATATATATATATATATATATATATATATATATACATATATATATATATATAAATACAAATATATATATATATATATATATATATATATATATATATATATATATGTATATGTATATATATATATGTATATATATATATACATATACATATATATATATATATATATATATATATATATATATATATATATACATATACATATATATATATATATATATATATATATATCCATATATATACATATACATATCTTCTTCTAATCCATAGTCTATT
>NC_091557.1:21122767-21126514 GCF_042767895.1 Penaeus vannamei
GAATGGCTGTATAGGCAGCTCTTAGGATCGTGGTTGTAAAACAATGTAGCATATCTGATATGGACGGCAAGGGGGGTGGAGGGATAGGTATAGTAGAGAGTGAAGTGAAAGTATGCCAGTCAGCTCTATCAAAGCACCAGCGTGGAGGATTAGGAAGTGGTACATATGAAGTAGGAGAAAGGAGTATTGGGAAGTGGTCACTATAGGGAAAGTGGTCTAGAATTGACCAATGGAAATCTAAATGTAAAGTAGGAGAGCATAGAGAGAGGTCAAGGCATGAAAAGGATTGTGTGCGCATGTCAAAGTGTGTGGGGCGATCTGAATTAAGAATAATTAGGTTATTTGTGAAGAGGAAGCGTTCTAGAGATCGGCCTCAGGAGTTGGTGGTAGAGTCACCCCACAGAGTGTGGTGGCAGTTGAAATCACCAACTACGAGGAAAGGTGGTTGGAGTTGGGAAATTAGAGTTTCAAAGGCAGTAAAGTCAATGGGATGGGATGGGGAGAAGTAGACTAAAATCACTGTGATCCAGCGGCGAAGAAAGATGCGAATAGCTGTGCATGGGACATAAGTTTGTATGGGAGGTATGACATAAGGTGTTTTATGATGGATAAGTATAGACGAGACATAAAGGGAGTGTGGGGAAGAGATAAAATGGTAATCGGGAATTGGAATAGGTGGGTGTGTGAGGAAAGTCTCTTAGAGGCAGATAATAGATGGATTATAAGAAGCAAGGATATGACGTAGGTCTGATCTATGAGAGCGGAAACCACGAATATTCCAATGTAGGAGAGCTATTTCTTAGTTGATTTACGAATGATAACGCAAGTACATGTTGGGGAATTTGAAGGGGAAGAAGCTAGGGGTGTAAAGGAGGGATATTAGGAGGTAGGGAATCTGGAGAAGGGCATTGTTGTGGCATGAGTGATTCTCGTGTGTATCCGGGAGGGAGTGCAAAGGATAGAGGGGATGGAGAGAGGGAGAATGTGCCTATAGTTGGGGTAGAAAGGGGTGGGTTGTGTTGGGAGGGAGTAGCTGTGGGGGGGAGTATTAGTGTTAGGAGGATGAATATCGGAAGGATGGATAGTTGGAGTTGAAGGGGATGTGTTGTCTTGAGAGGGATTAGGAGGAAGGAGTGTAGGGGTGCTGTGAGTAAGAGGGGGGTGCATATCAGGAGGATGGGTATTGGGAGGATGGATATCAGTGTTGGACGGAATTGAGGGCGTTAGCTTGTCTTGCGAGGGAGTAGGAGGAAGGGGTGTACGACGGGAATGGATATCAGGAGGATGGGTATTGGGAGGATGGATATCAGTGGTGGACGGGGTTGAAGGGGTTAGGTTGTGTTGAGACGGAGTAGGAGGAAGGGGTGTAGGGGGAATATTAGTAGGAGGGGTATGAATATCGGCAACCACTTCAAGTGTGAAAGGAGCATGAGTTAAGGGATCTTGTGTCTCAAGCATATAACTTTGAATGTCATCCATTGTTTCTGCACAATTACCTTCTTTGTGAGAAGGTAATTGTTTCTGCAATGGAATTGGTTGGAGAGTTTTGTGGGATAAATGTTTTCTTATGAGGGGGGGAAGAGGAGACTGGTGTCTCAGGAACAAAGGTATAGGTAGGTGGAGGTGATTGTGCTGTAGGGGAAGAAGGGTTAGAACGTTTAGTCTGTCTACTGCGGGTAGTGCGGGGAGGGAGAGGGGTTGGTGTTGGGGCTGTAGTTGAGATAGGAGCTGTGGTTGAGATTGGGGTGTCTGGGTTTAGAGTGGCAAAGGAATTGGTCTGAGGGATGTAGAATGTAGAAGTGGAAATGGGGACATCTTGGGGTGGAGGGGGAGGGGCTGAGCGAACGATGTTACTAGAGTATGGTGTATGAGAGAAACCTTGTCGACGTGCTACCTGTCTGGCTTCACGTAAAGTGAGACCATTTTTGTATCTGAGAGTTGCTACTTCAGATTCAAACTTGTAAGTGGGACAGCCTCTATAAGATACATTATGGGGGCCGCCGCAGTTAGCACATGTTCATGTTTGTGCTGAGCAGTTTGATCGATTATGAACAGGTTGGGCACATATGGGGCTTCGGTCTGTGGAACGGCAATGTTTGGCAGGATGTCCAAAGCGCCAACAGTTTTGACATTGATGGGGAGGGGGTTGGTATGGTCGAACAGGGAGGGATTGTCCACCAATGTAGATACGTAAGGGAAGGTCATGTGTACGGAAGGTAATTTTGGCAATATTGGTCGGATTCTTTCGTTGACCTTTAGGAGGAACATATGGGGCTTCGGTCTGTGGAGCGGCAATGTTTGGCAGGATGTCCAAAGCACCAACAGTTTTGACAATGATGGGGAGGGGGTTGGTATGGTCGAACAGGGAGGGATTGTCCACCGATGTAGATACGTAAGGGAAGGTCATGTGTACGGAAGGTAATTTTGGCAATATTGGTCAGATTCTTTCGTTGACCTTTAGGAGGAATGGTGTAGCAATGTACTGATTTCACATCTTGGTCTTTGAGGCATCCTAATAAGTCTTCTCCACAGTCTGACCAATCTTTGGTATCGACTGGGCAGTTTGCTGGTGAGAGAGACAGTTCCGGTACAGGTATTAAGGGTTGGATGAGGTTGTGCAGGAATGGGGTTGCCAGTTAAATTTGATAGTGCTATAGATTCAGTTTCTGATCTGACTGTTACAAGGCGGGAGCGATCGCTTCTGGTATAGAAAAGGACTCTACCTACTTGTTTTTGGAGGAATTGTTGAAAGAGGAGAGTGTTGCCTGAGTAAGAAGCTGTAGAAGGGATCACGAAAAATCGGTCCCATTTAGCTGGGCTAAACAGGGTATTTAAGATATCTGTAGGGTTGATGGTGGTGGATGGTCGGGGATGTGTGGAAGAGGGAGTATTACAGAATGATGGAGAATAAGGCTGCAAGGTAGTAATAAGGGAGGATTGGTTGCTTGATGAAAGTTGCGGGGGTAGAGTTGATGAATTTGAGGAAGTTATGGGAAGGAATGTCTTCTGGAGATTGATTTTCTGCTTGGGTGAGTATTGCCTTAGTAGGCATTGAGGAGTGGGTAGTAATTTCAGTGTTCGGAGCCATGGTCAAAGGAGAGCCTGGGTTGGGGCTATTTGATAAAGGGGCTAGCCTCATTGCCTCTAATAAACGGATTACATTTTCATTACTGGTCATGGCGAACCTGGATTATATAAACGGCATCAACTGGTCCACCTCCATCGCTAGTGAAAGGTAAGGGCTAGATTAGTCGGGAGTAACATGCCCATTGTTCCTGCAGGCCGTTCAGGACTGGCACTTGGTCAGCCTTTCATCCTTCTTAGCACGGCTCTCACACCTTAGGAAGTAGAGAGTAGAAGGGTTTGGAGAAGGGATGGAAACAGAAAGCTGGAGGGGGGAAAAGACCATGCAAAATTAGTTGAGTCAAGGGCTGAGGCCTCTAGGGCAGGGGAGATCCCTGCATTGGGTCTCAGTCTCCGTTTCCTAAGCCCCCCTACGACAACAAACGGGCAAGGGATTGGGGGGGAAAGGTACCGGAAGACGGAATTTGGGCGAGTCACTACTTTTGACTTCTTTTCTTAAGTGCGGCTTTTCCTAATAAAATCGACACTTAAGAATTACCAATATGATAATGCTTAGCAAGCATATTCTGTAAAGGTTTCACTGATGTACTCAACATGCCGATTAAAAGTGATAATTAGCATTAATTAGGTCGTTCTTAAGCGGTTAAACCCACAACGTGTTCA
>NC_091557.1:21154514-21159514 GCF_042767895.1 Penaeus vannamei
GCGACAGAGCTTAGTCCTTACCCACCGTGGTGCCCAGCCACAGCAGTAACCTCCGAGCGACAATTGCAACTTCTCGCGCCTGGGCGGGGCGCGAACCGCCGACCCCTCGGATGAGAAGCCGACACGTTACCACTATACTAGCCTGGAGGCTAAATTTTCAGGGGCACTGACCCGACATTTTATACCCATAAGGTCAGGCGCCAAGGTCAGTCCCCTCGAGTCTGCCCAGCAAGACTCGTTACAGGGTCGTTATAACTTTTCTTCCCTTACGATTGCTCAATTTCCTTTGACAATAAAATGGGAATCATTCAATAAAAACAACATAAATCATATTCATAAAAGAAACGAAAAAATACATACAGGAATTAAAACATAAAAGAATTTGAAATTACGCCGACTAGCCAACAAGGCTTGGCGCCGAACACCCGCTCGTCATGCCCGTCGCCAGCTCCTCCGCGTAAATTCCATCTTAAACGGCCAAACGTCGAGTAGGCAAACAGGCAGCTTCCTCCTCCTCAATAACTACCGTATCATCCTGTCCAGGGCGTCCCGATCGCTCGTCAGCGCCTCCTTCAGGATCGCCTGCTGCGCCTTCTAGTTTCCGCTACGGCCTGGCGCCAGGGGTAGTTGGGGGTGTGGGGGTTTGGTGACGTCAGGTGTGTGCATACACAGGGGCGAGAGCGGCAAGTAGGAGCGGAGGTGTCATCTCACTACAGGCCTCCCGCCCTCGCACCCCCTCCCGCCGCCGAGGCAGCTAGACCTTCCCGCTCGACTCTCCTTCCGCGACGTAAGCTGCGTTTTCGGCGCCATGGCCCGCGTCCTCCCTCTTCTTTTTATTCTTCCTCCCTCGCTTCTGCACGTCCTCCAGCGTCTCCGGCAGCGGCTGGTTCCTCGTCTCGGGCAGGAAGGGCAACAGGAAGCTGCCCACGATGCCTGCACACCCGAAGGTCGCGCCCGCCGCCCACCACGCATACTGGGACTGTCAGGAAGGTTGGCAAGTCACAAGATCGCTGCCAGAGATGCGACAATCACTCGCGAATTCATTATAACAAGCGAAACAAGAGCCGATGCGTGAGGCAGCCGACGTACCACGACGTCCGTGACAAGCGGCGCGCACGCCGCCCCGACGTTGCCCGCGAGCTGGACGAAGGCGAAGCCCCGGGCGCGGGACTCCGTCGGGAACAGCTCGGGCGCGTACATGTAGTTGACCTGCGGGGGGCCGAGTGGGCCAGGTAGTAAGTCGGCCGTTCGGTGCAGTTGATTTTAGCAATACTATCATATTAAAGATCCCCCCCTCTCTCTCTCTCTCTCACACACACACACACACACACACTCTCACTCACTCATTCACACTCTCTCTTTCTATCCCTCTCATCTCTCTCTCTCTCTCACTCACTCACCGTCTCTCTCTCTCTCTCTATCACTCACCATCTCTCTCTCTCTATCACTCACCATCTCTCTCTCTCTCTCTCTCTCTCTCTATCTCTATCTCTCTCTCTCTCTCTCTCTCTCTCTCTCTCTCTCTCTCTCTCTCTCTCTCTCTCTCTTTTTTCTCTCTCTCTCTGTCTCTCTCTCACACACACTTACTCTCTCTCTGATTCTCTTTCCTTCCATTTGCTTCTCTCTCTATCTTTGTCTTACTTAATCAAACCGCCTCTCTCCCCTTCTCTCACTCCATTTTTTTTTTTTTTTCACTGACCTTTACCATTTTGATCTACCTCCAACTCCCTCTCCCCATCCCTACCCCTACTCCCTCACTATCCCTCTCTCCCTCCCTATCCCTCTCTCTCCCCTCTTCTTCTCCTTCCTCTTCTTCCTCACCCTCAGTGTCACTCACCGCAGTCCTTTTCACGACTTAAAAAAATAATAAAAAAGTTGCCCTGTGTCTCCAGAGGTCACAGCCAGTGCCCTGCCAACCCATCAGCTGACCTGCAATGACCCTGCAATCAGGAAGAATCCGCCCATGACAAAGATCCACTTGAGCCACGAGAAGTCTGCAAGGAGAGAAGTGTCAAGGCAAATAGGGAAAGCGGAGGGCCGGCTTCGCTGGGTTGTGAAGAAAGCAGAGATGGCGATAATGTGGATACAGATGATGAAATTACTGGCTTTCATTATTCAAAAGTTCTAGCCAATAATGACAATGGTGATGATGGCAATTACAACACTAGGTATGCCGATGGTAATGATACTGAAAATTACAACTATAATAACGGCAACATAAAACAATAATGATAACAGTGCAACAATTATATTTATAACAATAACAGTAACAGTTGTAAAAATGATGATGATAAAGATGATATTATCATTACGAACAATAACAGTACTATTGACAATATGATGATGATAATAAGGATATAGATAATACTGTTGTTTTTATCATTAACAACAGTATTACTAAAAATAACGAAAGCGCTGGCGGAAATCTTGACTGTATGCATGCAAATGATAGATACTAAAACTATATGAATGTAAGTCATAACAACGGCAATAACTACAACCATAATAATAATAACACTAACACTAAGAGTGATAACAGATATGCTTATAAGAATTACAGCAACAAATGTTACTATCATAATGATCATGATAATGGTAATAAATATGATAATACTAATATAGGAATAAAATATAGCAATAATAGTGATAATAATAGTAATGATCATAACAAAGTTAATGATAATAATTATAATAGTAATAATGATACTGATAAAGATGATGATAATAATGATAATAATAATAATAATAATGATAATGATGATAATAATAATAATAATTATTATTATTATTATTATTATCATTATCATTATTATTATAGTTATAATTATAACAATAGTAATATCAAAAATTATAAAAATAATAATCATAAAATCATGATGGTGATTATAGTCATAACAAAAAGGAAAATAATAAGAACGACAGTAATATTAATGTAATTAATAATAATAATAATAATAATGATATTCATAATGATGATAATAACAATAACAATGGTGATGAAAATTGTGCTAATCATAGTAAAAATAATTAGAATAACAATGATAATTATCATTTCTTTATGATTATAACAATAATTATAATAATAGCAATGATAATAATAACAATATTGATGATAATGATAAAGATTATAATAATAATGATGATCGTAATGATAATAATATCAATAATAAAAATGATAATGACAATGATAATAATCATGTTAATAATAGTAATGTTCATACTGCTACTATTAATAATAATAATAATAATAGTATTAACGATGATGAAGGGAGATCATTCCAACAAATGTAGAAAAAAATTAAATAGAACAAAAATTTCGACAACACAATATGCATTTGACAGAAAAAAGATGACGTATGTAGAATTGAAAGGTCAGATACATCTATATTGCGATAATAAAAAATAGTGATGATGATAATGAAAGTGAATGATTAATAATAGTAAGTGATAATGATGGTAATGATAATAATAATGATGGCAATATGATTAACAATAAAAGATAAAAGAAATAATAATAATAATGATAATATAATTAAAAAATAAAAAGAATAAAGACATTATTAACTAGAAGCTCTCAGAGAGGTTAAAGGTCACTGATGCAATAAAAATATTCACACAAAGAATTACATTGAAAACACCTTTCTCAAGTACACAGGCAACGTCCGTAAACATAACCTCCTGATACAATAATTCAAAAAATTCCTGTATCAGGATCACCACCAAAAGTTAGGTTAAGACACATTTTGATAAAAATCTGTTTCATAAACTGTTATCTGCTTACAAACGAACACATAATATCCGGATCGCCAGTAAAATTGAATGGCATTTTGTAACCCTTACAATTTAAGTTTGGCTAAGATACACCTCTATTAAAACTATTTTGTTTGCTAATAAACGAATAAACTAGCTAACCAAAGAGAGCAAAAACATAACGTTGGAGGTAATCATAGTAATGAAAATAATATTGATAATGATGATAATGATAATAACAATAATGATAATAATTAGCACCAACAGCAATAATGATACTAGTAATAGTAATGATGATGATAATAATGATGATTATGAAAATAATATTAATTTCAATAATGTTTTAAAAGTGTGTAAAAAAGATTACAGCAATAACAATAAGACTGATAAAAAATAATGATAAAACAGCAATAATAATGATGATGATATTGATAATGATAATCATTATCATCATCATCAACATAATGATAAGGATAATTATAATCAAAACAAAGATATTCATAAGAAAAAATTATAATAGTAACAATATTATTTATAATGATAATAATGATAGGATTGATGATAATCATAATAATGGTAATAATTACCATAATAATGATAATAATAAAAATAATAATTAAAATAATGATAATTTAAAAAACATAATAATGATTTTATTTTGTACAAATGGATAATGACAAGAGCAAGAATAACAGCGGTAATAATAATAGTAATAACAGTAATAATAGGAATAATAATGATAATAACAACAAAGATAATGAAAATAAAAGAAATGATAATGATAATACTAATGATGATTATAATGATATCAGTAATCGTGACGATAATAGACAATAATAATGAAATCTATAATAATATCAACGATAATATTAAGAGTAATAAGCATAGTATAATGATAATAATAATAATAATATTGATAATGATAATAATAGTAATAATAATAATAATGATAATAACGATGATAATAATGATAATAATAATTATTATAAATATAACAATAACAATAACGATAACAAGTAGCAGATTTTACTCCTGTTGATGTGTGTATAATGGTAATGAGACTGAAGCTGTCTTTTGGCTTCATGTCTCTTATTGCTGTGTACGCTCCTACTCGACGTGCAAGAAATGTTCTACACCAAACTTGCATCTGTGGCAGACAGGTGCCCCCGGCGAGATATTCGCATTGTTCAGGGTGACTTCAATGCGGTATCTGGCTGTGATCGAGCTGGCTACGAGATGTCTGTCGGTCC
>NC_091557.1:21199514-21203877 GCF_042767895.1 Penaeus vannamei
GCTGAGGGAGGGGGAATGTGCACGGGCGTTTGCTGAGGCAGTCTCTGGTCGCTTTACAGCTCTCGAAAATTTGATGGACCCTGTATTTCTGTGGGACACCTTCAAGCGTGAAACGCTTGATGCAGCTCAAGAAACGATTGGTGAACGCGTGAGAGCAAGGCGAAATTTCATCTCGCAGGATACACTAGATGCCACAGATACTTGTCGTGCGGCTCGTCTGGCGGGAGATCGAGATTTGCACCATTCCCAGGTGTGTAGAACTCGGTCTTTGTTAAGAAGGGACAAGGAACAGTTTGTTAGGAACCTTGTTGAGGAGGTAGAAGGCCATTTCTTAGTAAATGACCTTCGTCCTGCATAAGAAGCCCTGAGAAAGCTGAACTCCAAGCCCTCTTCACAGGTGACTGCTGTTCGCTCAGTAAGTGGTCAGATCATCTCAGATCCTGTTGTGGTACAGGAGTGTTGGGCTGAGTATTTTGAGCAGTTATACCGGGTTGACCCACCAACAGTTAACTTGGATGCGGGTAGTGCCGAGATTCCGTTGCCGGACCCACCCAAATCTCCAAACTGAAGAGTGGGAAAGCAGCTGGTATATGCAGCATCCCAGCTGAACTGTTAAAGGCTGGTAGTGAACCTATGGCGCAGGGGTTGCATGTTGTCCTGGCTGCCATCTGGCAGTCTGTTACCATTCCCCTTGACCTGTTAAGGGGTGTGGTCATCCCTCTCTGGAAGGGGAAGGGGGACCGATGGGACTGCAGCAACCACCGAGGCATCACACTACTCAGTATACCAGGCAAGGTTCTTGCCCACATCTTTCTGAGACGTATCAGATATTACCTACTGAGGCATCAGAGACTGGAGCAATCTGGACTCACTCCTGGTAAGTCAACAATAGACCGTATCCTAGCGCTTCGAGTCATTATAGAGCGTCGTCGTGAGTTCGGGCGTGGGCTGCTTGCAGCTTACATTGACCTCAAGAAGGCATTCGATACAGTGCATCAGGAATCACTCTGGGAGATCTTGAGACTGAGAGGAATTCCAACAAGGATTATTGGACTAATAGCAAACCTGTATACTGGTACTGAAATTGCTGTAAAGTGTGGTGGGGGCCTGTCAAGCTTCTTCCCTGTTATTTCAGGAGTGAAGCAAGGCTGTGTCCTTGCACCAACCCTTTTCAACACTTGCATGGACTGGATAATGGGCAGAGCTACTGTTCGAAGTCATTGTGGAGCAACTCTGGCCAATATCAAGGTTACCGACCTTGACTTTGCTGATGATGCAATTCTATCTGAGTCTTTGGAATCCTTAGTGGTGGCTCTTGATGGATTTAGTAATGAAGCGAAGCCCTTGGGTCTAGAGGTCTCCTGGACCAAGACCAAGATCCAGAACTTTGGGGACATATTAGGAGAACCTGTTCAGTCGGTACGTGCTTGCGGCAAGGACAGTGAAGTCACAGAGAGCTTTACATACCTTGGCAGTGTAGTTCATAACTCTGGGCTGTCAGACCATGAAGTCAGCAGACGGATTGGCCTGGCAACAAGGGTCATGAACTCTCTTGATAAGAGTATTTGGAGATGCCGGTACCTGTGCAGAAGGACCAAGCTTCGTGTCTTCAAGGCTCTGATAGTCCCAGTTTTGTTATATGGTAGTGAAACCTAGACACTATCCTGCACCTTGGAGTCTCGATTTGATGCCTTTTGTAATAGGTCCTTGCGCCGGATCATGGGGTACGGTTGGAGGACCATGTGTCCAACCAACGGCTGCACCGTGAGACTGGCACAGGACCTATTACCTGCACAATCCATGATCGCCAACTCAGGCTTTACAGCCACCTGGCTCGTTTCCCTCAGGATGATCCCGCCCACTAGGATGTCTCTGTTCGAGACAACCCTGAGTGGAGGAGGCCTGTGGGTTGACCTAGGAAGTTGTGGCTTGGGCAGATCGATCAAACCTGTCGTGAGGAGCTTGAGATGGGCCGAGTCCCTGCCTGGTGACTTGCCATGAGGGATCCTCGCAGGTACAAGCAAAGGGTGGACGCGGCTATGCGCCCCCGTGTGTGTGTGTGTGTGTGTGTGTGTGTGTGTGTGTGTGTGTGTGTGTGTGTGTTGTGAGGTTGGAAGCCTCCTCCTGCCCACAGCCTGCAACCTGCACCCATCTCACGCATCCTCTCCCCGTCTCCTGTCTCTCACGCATCCTCTCCCCGTCTCCCGTCTCTCACGCATCCTCTCCCCATCTCCCATCTCTAACGCATCCTCTCCCCGTCCCTCACGCATCCTCTCCCCGTCTCCCGTCTCTCACGCATCTCCCCGTCTCCTGTCTCTCATGCATCCTCTCCCCGTCTCCCGTCTTTCACGCATCCTCACCCCCTAATTCTCACATACCTGAGGTTTTCCTTACTCTCCCTGCCCAAGTTTCCTAAGTCCTTCCCTTCCTTCCCGTCCTTCCTTGACCTTTTCCTACAGGTCCAAACGATAACGCACCACTGCCGTCTGACTCTACAGACATACATACATACCTGCACATACACTCGGGGGATGATTTCGTCTAAATGGCTCATGGTATGGTATCAGCATGCCTTCCGTTAGCTTTCGTGTTCCTTATTTTACGATTTTACTAATTTTATCGTTTCTGTTCGTTTTTTGTTCTTATTAGCCACTGAGACTTGCACTGCTTTATATAGCACACCGCTCACGCCTAATGCAGTTTTATCGCGCTTGATGTTTTATTTTGTATGTCACTGTCTTTTAGTTGATTTTGTATGGGTTGTCGGCTGCATAACAGATTTTACGTAATCATTTTTTTTTTTCGAATCTTTCAATTTTGTTATTTTAATTACTATCAGGCAACCCTTTTGTTTACGTTTGTTTTTATCAGGCGTTCCTTTAGGCCTTTGCTGCGACCGCTTTTGTTTAGCATTTTATTTATGCAGCTGGCTTCCTACCATATTTTTATGTTTTCTATTTTACGTTTTAGTTTGTCATTTTATGCCCACCTCACCCGAGACTTTTGATTCACTTTTGCTTTTATTTTATTTCTTAAAAGTCTAATTTAGTCCATGCACTTTTTTATTCTGTTGTATATCGTTTTAATTTTATTATGTATCTTATGTGGTTAGTTGTTTTATGTTTATTAAATGATATTTATTTTATGAATCCTTTTCTTTCTTTTTTCTTTTTTTAGTAATTTACTTTTATTAAACATTTTGATTTTCTCGGGTGAGTTAAATCTGAAACAGTATCCCCTGTCTGTGGGGTTCCAACCCCGTCCTTTTACAAAATAAAGAGTGTCAGCCGGACTTTTGGTGTGGTCACTACCCTTTCCCGAGAGTCGTCCTGGAGTACCCCACCCGGAAGGAAACACAATAAAGGTGGTAAATGAGCCTTCCCACATGTATTACTTGCCACAGATAGGAGCTGGGAGGAACGCAATCTTTATTTACTTAATGATGTCTTCAATGAACCTTTTCTGCCATTGAATTAACTTTAACCTGATATCAACATTTATAATGAACTGACCTACTGAATTACTTTTGACCTGATTTTGAATGTTACTCTCATATTTAATCTTGCTATGGGTATTTCCAGTTATTATTTTAATATGACATTTAATGATCAGTATAAATAATATCTCTGATTTGAAACTACTTGTGTCCACTGGGCCCAGTTCTGTCCCCTAAGCCGCCTATCGGGGTTCCTCTGGTTCACAGAACCCTTACAGTGTGTGTGTGTGTGTGTGTGCGCGTGTGTGTGTGTGTGCGTGCGCTTCCGCGCGTGCGTGTGCGTGTGCGTGTACGTATGCGAGTGAGTGTGCGTGTGCATATGGATGTGCGTGTGCGTGCGCGTGTGCGAGTGCTTGTGAGTGTGCGTGTGCGTGTGTGTCTGTGTGTGAGTGCGCTCCAAGACCTATATTCACACTCTTTTTGCCACATGCTGACGGCCAACATGATCATGCCTAGGGTTTCGAACAGGCGATGCTATCTACACAAAACGTATATCACGGCCTCATTCTTTTTCACAATACATATTTATCATCTTTCCATTTGCAATATTTCCTGTGCTTGTAGAAAATGATCCTTGACCCTAGTGCTTAAATAGAGCAGGAGGGACACTTTTTCGGGGAAGTTGTATAAAATGAACTTAGGTCCAATATTTTCCATGGTGGAAGAGAGCGTCCACGTAGAATCCTAATTGTGGGTATTTTCAGCGCAAGTAAGTGTTTCGTTACTTGTTTCACTATTCTGTTTTAGTTGTTTTCGGAAGTCTGTACAATAGGGATATAATACTGATTTGACACTAACTGTGGTGTTTAGGTGAATTAAGTTTTGTTTTCATATCCACAATCCTCGTTGTTTTAGCGGCACCGAGAA
>NC_091557.1:21219377-21221877 GCF_042767895.1 Penaeus vannamei
ACCACATTAAACGGAAGTTAACCATTCGTTCTAGTAGTTTGTACAAGCAGCTAGTTGGAGCTATGGGGCGGTAAGCTTGGGGTAGGGTACCTGATTTATTGGGTTTTAAGAAAGGTAGGATAAGAGCATCTCGCCAATGAGAAGGAAGATTTCCTGACGTCCATATGTGGTTGAACATAGTTAAAAGGAAGGATAGAGAGGAAGATGGGAGGTGTTGGAGCATATGACAGTGAATACCATCAGGGCCTTCATGAGTGTTGCGGCACGACTGTAATGTAGCGTTGAGTTCAGAAGAAAAAGGAGCATTATAGGACTCATCAGATAGGGTGAAGGTAATAGGGATGCGTTCTTTGATGGCTTTAATGGAAGAAGAGTGTGGAGAAAGGTGAGAGCCACTACTGACCTGGCTGAAATAGTTGCCCAGTTCATTAGCTACTTCGACAGGTTCAGATATGAGAGTATCTCGAATATGGAGGACGGGTGCAGGATGGGAGGGATGTTTGCCTGATAATTTATGGATCCGTCGCCAAACAGCTGAAATAGATGTAGATGTAATTGAGGAAACATGATTTTGCCAGCTATTTGTTTTGCTGTTTCCAATTGTACGGCAAAGATGGGCAGATGCTCTTTTAAAGGAAATAAGGGCTGATAGCTGGTGAGGGGTGCCTCGTTTGTAGCGATAGCTGTTCCAGGCTGCTCGTTTTAAGCGAAGTGCTTTGGTGCAATCAGAATTCCACCATGGAACACATTTAGAGATATAAGGTCTTGAAGTTCGAGGAATGGCTGTATAGGCAGCTCTTAGGATCGTGGTTGTAAAACAATGTAGCATATCTGATATGGACGGTAAGGGGGGTGGAGGGATAGGTATAGTAGAGAGTGAAGTGAAAGTATGCCAGTCAGCTCTATCAAAGCACCAGCGTGGAGGATTAGGAAGTGGTACATATGAAGTAGGAGAAAGGAGTATTGGGAAGTGGTCACTATAGGGAAAGTGGTCTAGAATTGACCAATGGAAATCTAAATGTAAAGTAGGAGAGCATAGAGAGAGGTCAAGGCATGAAAAGGATTGTGTGCGCATGTCAAAGTGTGTGGGGCGATCTGAATTAAGAATAATTAGGTTATTTGTGAAGAGGAAGCGTTCTAGAGATCGGCCTCAGGAGTTGGTGGTAGAGTCACCCCACAGAGTGTGGTGGCAGTTGAAATCACCAACTACGAGGAAAGGTGGTTGGAGTTGGGAAATTAGAGTTTCAAAGGCAGTAAAGTCAATGGGATGGGATGGGGAGAAGTAGACTAAAATCACTGTGATCCAGCGGCGAAGAAAGATGCGAATAGCTGTGCATGGGACATAAGTTTGTATGGGAGGTATGACATAAGGTGTTTTATGATGGATAAGTATAGACGAGACATAAAGGGAGTGTGGGGAAGAGATAAAATGGTAATCGGGAATTGGAATAGGTGGGTGTGTGAGGAAAGTCTCTTAGAGGCAGATAATAGATGGATTATAAGAAGCAAGGATATGACGTAGGTCTGATCTATGAGAGCGGAAACCACGAATATTCCAATGTAGGAGAGCTATTTCTTAGTTGATTTACGAATGATAACGCAAGTACATGTTGGGGAATTTGAAGGGGAAGAAGCTAGGGGTGTAAAGGAGGGATATTAGGAGGTAGGGAATCTGGAGAAGGGCATTGTTGTGGCATG
Organism: Penaeus vannamei; assembly: GCF_042767895.1. Classification (NCBI taxonomy): domain Eukaryota; kingdom Metazoa; phylum Arthropoda; class Malacostraca; order Decapoda; family Penaeidae; genus Penaeus; species Penaeus vannamei. Next base: position 21,221,076 of record NC_091557.1, read on the forward strand.
AGTGATTCTCGTGTGTATCCGGGAGGGAGTGCAAAGGATAGAGGGGATGGAGAGAGGGAGAATGTGCCTATAGTTGGGGTAGAAAGGGGTGGGTTGTGTTGGGAGGGAGTAGCTGTGGGGGGGAGTATTAGTGTTAGGAGGATGAATATCGGAAGGATGGATAGTTGGAGTTGAAGGGGATGTGTTGTCTTGAGAGGGATTAGGAGGAAGGAGTGTAGGGGTGCTGTGAGTAAGAGGGGGGTGCATATCAGGAGGATGGGTATTGGGAGGATGGATATCAGTGGTGGACGGAATTGAGGGGGTTAGGTTGTGTTGAGAGGGAGTAGGAGGAAGGGGTGTACGAGGGGAATGGATATCAGGAGGATGGGTATTGGGAGGATGGATATCAGTGGTGGACGGGGTTGAAGGGGTTAGGTTGTGTTGAGACGGAGTAGGAGGAAGGGGTGTAGGGGGAATATTAGTAGGAGGGGTATGAATATCGGCAACCACTTCAAGTGTGAAAGGAGCATGAGTTAAGGGATCTTGTGTCTCAAGCATATAACTTTGAATGTCATCCATTGTTTCTGCACAATTACCTTCTTTGTGAGAAGGTAATTGTTTCTGCAATGGAATTGGTTGGAGAGTTTTGTGGGATAAATGTTTTCTTATGAGGGGGGGAAGAGGAGACTGGTGTCTCAGGAACAAAGGTATAGGTAGGTGGAGGTGATTGTGCTGTAGGGGAAGAAGGGTTAGAACGTTTAGTCTGTCTACTGCGGGTAGTGCGGGGAGGGAGAGGGGTTGGTGTTGGGGCTGTAGTTGAGAT